>NC_142207.1:27540348-27693197 GCF_049639895.1 Pseudopodoces humilis | reverse complement strand
TAGAATAATGCAAGCAATGTTAACAGTCAATCCTTTAGGCCACCTGTTGCCTCTTTTTTTCACACACCTTCCAGTGCTGTGCAACATGCCATTGCAACAACTGGTTGCTGCCATCAACTGTTTACTAACCACTAATTGTAGCACTCAACAATGGAAAAGAAAATGTTGTGAGCATACTGTGTTGGTATTCTTAAGGGTAACTAGCTAGTTTTATTTCCTACTACTCTTGTAGTTGCATGTTAGCTAACTTGCACCCCAGTGTGTTCTGCTGAAGGTTGTTTACATCACCCATGCTGAGGTCTTGTCAGGCTGTGGTTGTTATTTTTTGATGACAGGCCTATAAATTAATTTTGAATTGGATAGTTCTGGGAGACAAAACTCCCACATGTAAAAAATGGTCCATAAACGGATGAAACTTTGTGTTTGAACACCAACCATTGTTTGTGACTATGTTTTTAATAAAAATATTTTTTGATTTAAGAAGAAAAGACAGAATAGCATTGAGCTTCATACTGCTCAAAGGGAGCCAAGTTTCAGCATAGGTGAATTACTTGGGGCACTGGAGGTTCATGACCTAAGTAAGCAAAATCTCTCAAATAATCCTAAAATCATCTGGGCTGGCAGTGCATAGCTGGAAGGGGTATTGCAGTCTTGGTATCTCAAGAGCACATCTGTGCTAACCAAGTCATTGGGTTTTGCTGTGTCTCTCTCTTTCATCTTTCTTAATATATTTATAGAAGAGAAGTACTTCCAGACACATCTTCCTACGAAGAAGATTTGTGAGAAACATTATGTGCTTTCAAATAAGGAATAAAATGTACTTGCTGATCAATTTTCTGTCCTCATTAAGTCTCTCAGAGGTGAGTTCAAGGGAAGAAATAAAGATGGGAAGAGTTTGGAAATGAAGTCTATTTACAATGAAAAAAGATAACTCAAGAATACTGAAAAAAGGCTCACAACTCGGTGGTTGGAGAGATGGAGAACAGACTCAATTATCCTAATGTTGTGCAGCTGCACTACCACATGTATTGTTTTCACTTTACTATCAGATATTTAATGCATGTCGGTAGCCAATGTTCTCTTTTTGTTTGTTCTAAATATTTCCTATGTGTAATGCAGTAAAAGATGTTGTTCTCAATTGTTAGAACAGAACAATTTGGTAAAGAAACACTCATCAGTGTTTGCATACACTAAATATTTAATGACAGAGACAGACTAATCATAGAAAGTTTATTCCTGTAATAAGGGAAAGGTAAAAAAAAAGACAAGCAAACTCATACCTCGAATCTGGAATTTCAGTTTAAGGAAAAACATCTGATCATAGTGATCCACTTCTACTAATTAGTTGTGTGCACTGTTAGACCAAATTTGCATACAATCTGCAAGGTGAATCATTGCCTCCTGTTCCTGGATTCGTGAATGAGATTATTTCTGTGTTGTGTTCTTGGAAATTCCAAAGGTGCACCAAAGAGCATCTTTCTAGCTTCTACCAATCAGGAATGTGTCTATAGCCAGCAAGGTCCCAGAGGCTCAGATCTAAATCTCTAAAATTTGGTTTTCCACTATGTAGGCTATGTTGGTGGGGGGAGAAGGGGCAAGATGAGTTTTTAGGGTCTTGAAGGGAAGTTAAACCAAATTGTTTCCTGTCTGAGGTGAGGCTCTTATCTTGGATTTGAGCTCATGGTGAGACAGGCAAAGTAGTGTTAATGCACAGCTATGTATTACCAGTATTTTCTGTTTATCTGCCAGATGAAACAATGCTGATGAAGTTTAATGAACAAAGTAAGTGATCATGCATTATCTTGTGATGTAGTCCTTACAAGAAAGAGAAGTATATGAATCTAAAGTCTGCATAAATGAGGGGAGATGAGGAAAAGCACACAGATAATTCTGATGGTTTTCCACAATATTGCATTATTTGCTATTTTATTCTTCTTATTTTATTTATTATTTTATTCTTCTTATTTTATTTATAATTTTATTCTTCTTATCCTGGTAAAATTTTGAGGTGCAAACTTCATTAAAACAATCCTTCTTCCATCACCAGTTTCTTATATTTGCTGGTGTTTCAGAAGACATGTGAGCTAATAATAGTTGAATATAGGGAAGACCAGTTTGCCTTCTCCCCATATATTATATTTTGACATACATAGCATGCATTCATTCCAATCTTTCCTCTTGCTTCCAGTTTTCATAGTGAGAGAGAAAGGGCTAAACATGTGAGGGGGGGAAAAGAAGAAGATGGATAAACATCCTTTATAAAGTTTGCTGTTGAGGAGGATAAAATGAGGATTCAACATAGGAGGCCTCAATTAGGCACACACTAGTGAACTTGCAGTTTAGCTAAAAGCTAAACTGAACTGAAGCTGGTTGTGTACACCAGGAGGGGGTACCTTCAGTGTGAAGAGACTTCTCAGGGAGGAGACTTGTCAGGTTTTGCACCAACCCTAGGAGCAGGACGTAAGGACCACGCTTTGCTTTCCACCTGCTCTGCTGAGTGTGCACAGGCATTTGGAGTCACATTAAGGTTTCACATGACCCCGAGATTGTCTCAATCACATAAGGGATGAGAACAAGTCCTGACACCTCCAGGACCCAGGGGAAGATTTAAGAAATTGCACTGTCATTTTCCTTGCTCTTTATCAAGCTCGGGTCTCCCTAATCTTGACAACGGCCACTTGAAATACACGTTACGCGTTAGGCCTGTTCAGTGACAATACTTTGTCAGTCAGCACCAGGAAGGTAAGGGACAATTGGATCTATCTTCAGTCTCTACATGCAGTGGAAGTCTATACCTTCCCTTTTCTTTCTTGTCTCAGTAGGCTGTGGAGGGAGATCAGTGTCAGTATCAAGGAGGAGGGGGACTTTGAGGAAGATAAGAGTGGGAAGGTGAATGCCATCTTGTGACTAGCTCCTTGCTGCATGTACTTCAGAGTCAGCAGTTTGGTGCGTGAGATATTTGCATGCAACTTACACTTTGGAATATGCATGTTAGAAGCCATTTGCATTGGGAAGACAATTATAGGTCAAACATATTCCATATTTTTCCATATGCTTTATTGTGAATATGTACAGAGTGATGTTGCTTTTATATAGACTGCTTTTTGACTACAGTAAGTGTTTCAATGTTGTTGGAGCTTAAGAATTAAGTAGTTTGAAAGAGGGTTTAAAATCAGAGATAGCTGAAGCTATTTTTAACATGTAGGTTGTGATTTGGCTCTCTGCAGTCTTTGTCTTCTCTTTATCTATTGTAGTGTGGCTGATAAAGAGCTGTTGTCGCATACTGTGCGTTCTTTGTCTCAGCCGTGAGGATGCTGGCTTCCTCCCTTTTATTTCAGGAGGTCATTAGTGCTGATGAGGTTAGAGATTTATAACTTCAGGTCCAAGTCATTATTCCTAATTTAATCAATGCATTTGAAAATGTTTCCTCTAATAAAATTGTAATGACTTTACATGACTTGTCATGCTTATCAAAAATGTGGTTTAAACATTTTTGTGTTTTGAGACACTGAGCTTCTGGAGAAGAGTAGATATTAGTACATCATTGCTGGCTGGGCCAATTTCCTGCCTCTCTGTCTCTGCTGTAAATCAGAATAACCTAGTCAGTGTAATCACAGTGATATACAGCCAGCAGGGCACTGGAGTCAGGCCGTCGCAAACAGCATAAAACCCTGGGAGAGATCCCTTGCGTGAGCATGATTGCTTCTCTGCCGCCACCTTCATCATTCAGCTGGTTGCTTTGCCTCCCTATGAAAGAGACTATCAGTGGGCTCATGATAAAGGAAGAAACAACCATCTATAATGCAGAGGCTTGACTGGAGAAATGGCTTTTATGTTGCAAGGGGAATGAGATAAATAACCTCCCACAGTTACGAAGGTAAGGGAAAAGCAGCAGCGTTACAGCAGAGCTGGATGCTTGTTAATTGGCTTTTGAAGAAAATTCATCCAAATGTTTGGTTTTCAGGAATGCTCCTGGAATGTGCTAGGACTACTATTTAACTCAAATTACCTGTCTCTTAAACAGTGTGCTGTGTGCATTTGGGTTCAGGCAGGTGAGGAAGGAACAGGGGACATGAATTTACTGTATGCCAGGTGGATGAGTCCCCTGTTTGAACACACAACTGCTGCTGCTCTGTGTGCTGGTCCCTTAGGTCAGTTGCTGTGGGATGGAGCTGGAATGGAGATCACATGGGTGATTTTGATCTTGCAGGTGAACTGATGCAAAGGGGGAGGATTTGACTGTGTCTAAGGTCAAATGAATGGTCTGTGGGCGGGCTGACAAGTTTATTAGCTCTTGGCATTCATTGCTTAGTGTCCAAAAAGCAGGGCGGTGGAGTTGTAGGGGTGGGTGCAGTTGTGATGGAGGGGCTGCTGTCAGGCAGTGCAATGCACTGGCAGTGGAGTGCTGTCAGCTCACTGGGATTCCTTTCATGGACTTTGGGGGTGGTACTGCTTCTCACTGCTTCTGGAGAGGAAAAGCCTCCCTGTAGGGCTTAGGGTATAAATGACAAGTGCTTCCACCTCTACCCTAAGCCACTTGCTCCTTCTCAGGCAAGAGTCTAAAAGCAGTGTGTGGGTAAGAGGACCAAGAGAGGTTTTTGCCTGCGTGTTTTAGCAGCGTAGTGGCTGCGGGTACGGCAGCGTAACTGGCAAATCACAGTAGGCAGATGGCAGGTCTCGCACTAGGAGGGGATGTGTAAGCGACCAAAGATAGGTTTTAACAGCCTTTTTCAAAGCCAGAAGTTTGTCGCTGTATAAGCTCTCAGTCTAAACAGCCCTGTGAAATTTCAAGCCTCAAGTCTACTAGTAGTTTATTAAACAGTTTTGGCAACTGAAATGGATGCTGTGAGTCACCATGTGCATGCCTGAGTGTGGGGTGCCTTGCATGTCTCAGGCATTTGCTGCCTTTGTGCTGGCTGATGGGTTTACCCAGCTGGCCAACCTGCCTCAGGTCTGCAAAGGACGAGCAGAAGGAAAACCAGCCCTTGGAACAGTCATGCACAAAATGCTTGTTGTTGTTGCCAAGTTAGGGCAGAGCCACTGCTGGTAAAGCGGTGGCATGTTGAGTGTCTCTGGCTGCCCCTGGTGCGTCTCTACCTTTGGGCATGCACTGGAAGCACGTGCCTCTGCTGCCACGGGAGGGATGGCTCAGTTTGACCTTTAATCATATGGATGAGAACGGCTGGTTGCCTTCTGCATCCCCAGACTGCTGTGCTGGGCTGCATGGGGGTGTGCTGGTACACTGCAGTCAGCTGAAAAGATCAGGCTGGCTTTTCTGCCATTCTGACCTCTATTATTTCTTTTTTTCAGACTGGTCTGTTTTAACAGCAAGACTCAGTTAAGGAGAAGAGCATTTCCTGTACAAATTGCCCTGTGCAATATGTAATGTAATTCAGCTCTGTGCAAGTGTCATATTTTCTTTGAATATCAGTGCTGGCACTGCCCATTAGTAATATTAATTTTCTTTTTTCAGCTCTTTTAATATTGCAGAGAAATAATTTTCAGCTCCCTGATAGAGGTAGAGTGATGTTAGATACCTCAGCAGCAAGGATGATGACAGTCAGATTACCACAAAATTAGCCTCAAACCATTAGCAGCTTGAGCAGCGGATCATCAAATCAGCAACCCAAAACCAGCTCTAGTGATTAAACTACCCTCCTTTTATTGACGTCAATAGTGCAACTCTCAGTAACATTTGTTGAGAAGGAAATGTGCTTCCAGGAGAACCAAGGTTTTCTTTTTCAGATGCTTTTTTAATGAGGAAAGCTGAACTGAGCAAGGTGTCAAAAGCTCTAACTTGTCAGCTTCTGAAGTGTGCTGCTGCTGCCTGACAGCCACTTCTACATTGGGCCCCTGTTCATTACTTCTGTCCTTCGTTTGTAATTTTTTCACCCTCTTTGTGTATTGCTATTCTTACTGGTCTTTTTCCCTTTTTTTGTTTGACTTGAACTCTGTGACTCATTACTTAATTTTGTTTATGTTCCCACTCCCCTTAAAGGCTCCCCAATCACTGTAAAGAGTACACTGTAAGCAACATTTCGTTGTCTCTTATTTATTTCATAGCTAGAAAATTAAATTAAGTCATGGAATGGGCTTTGTTTGTGGAATCAGAGAAAGTGCTTCAGCAAATGACCAGCAGCATCAGTAGAGCCTGGTTGTGTGTGGTGCTGGGCCCAAAACATGTGTGAGCTTAGAAATTCAGGCTGAAGCTGGTGACTAGTTTGAGGAGAGCAAAGTTTATTACTTGGACTTCTTTGAACCAAACAGATGAACCTCTGGAAACATCAGAAACCATATCTTTGGAGAGTAGAGCTGCAGGTCTCACTTCATGACAGTGATCCTGTGGATCTTGGATGCAGGTTGAACAGTCATTAAAATCGTGAGTTTGAAGTTAGGAGTAGGTCCAAAATGGACTTTGGGGGAGCACTCCCTGGGAGCTATTGATAGGTGAATGCTGGTGTATCAAACCATTTGAAGTGATTCACAGTGGGAAGAAATGGGGTTAGGTTTCACTAGAGTAGTGGCTCTGGAAAATGGGTGTTGCATGCACGGCTCCCCTGTCACCACTTCTCCCCATGTGAATGTTTATGGAGAGTTGGAAGGCGGTGTTCAGCCACTGCATTTGAGTCCCACCCAAATGCTGGGGGAAGCTGAGGCCGATGAGCACACACTGTGTGTTTGTGTGTGGTGCTGGGGGAGTTCAAGGCTTCTCTTTTGCTAAGGGGCCATTTTTTACCTGGTGAGTGAAAAAGCTGTTGGGAGTTTCCTGAGTCATATATTATTACTGCTATACTGCATTTAGGACCTATTTGCTTTTGTTTTCCTGCTGTTTGACTAATAGAGTTCAGCTGGGCAGTCACTGATCCTGCTGGCATGTTTACTGGCAGTGAAAGGTGAGTTAAGAAAGAAAATAGACCCCTGAAACTTAATTCAGTGGTGCCAGTCCCTGCTATTGGCTGAGCAGACTATTGCTGGAAACTCTTGCTCTTAGGTGTTTCTTCTTATTGTTTTCTTTTCTTTGCATTAGGGAGAAGATAAATCTGTTCAACAGTATATGTGCATCACCACTGGCATATTAATTTTCAGTTAAAAGATTTTAATTAAAATCCAAGATAATTTGGTATGAAAAATGAGATTGAATTGGTATTATACATACAGACTGAACTAATGTCAGTTCATGTATCAGTTTCAGAACAGCTCTGTCTGATTAATCCAGGCAGTAGCAATGTTTGCTGGAAGGGGCTCTAGTTTCTCTTTTTGTATAATTCTGCTATTATTCTACCAAGATAATTATAGAGAGAGAAACTTTATGCTGGTTTTCCCAGTTTCTCCCTGATGGAGTTCTTCCCTTGTTCTGCTTCTCTGTGTCCTTCTGGATGCTGTGTAATCATCCCTGCAAGACATGATTGCCCTCTAGGCTTCAAGGAGAGATTTGTGTGGAGAAAATCTTTGCTCTTGCAACGCCTCAGAACATACCAAGTGTTTTTATTATTATTTGCAGGTTGCATTTAGAAAGGTGTTGGTGGAATCCCTTCATGGCTCTGTCTTAGCTGTGTGTCAATGTGTGATGTGTTATTACACAGCTGCACGCTGGTGATTGCGTGTGCCTGTGTGCTCATGTGTCAAGCCAAAGGACTTAGCACAGCTTTACTCTCAATTCCTTGTGCTAGTCACAAATGGAGTATAAACATGTCCAGGATGTGTATTTAAAATACATCTATTTGCCAAACATTGTCTGTTTGCAAAGGCTTAAATAGAAAACACAAGATGATTTTCCAGGCCTTAAGTACCTTTTTCCCCTGTAAACACCTGCATCTAATCAATTTAAGAAACTTTTTCTGTCTCTGAAAATTCTGATTTAGCTGTGGGCAGCATGTTATTTTCTTGGTGAGGCTGTGCATATGGACTGCTTCGGAACCTGGTTTTGGGTTTGTGCAGGAACAGCTCTATGCAAGGTCTGCTGAAATTAACATTTTTTCATGTCATCACTGTAAAAGTCTATAAAAAGTAAATGGCAGAGGTAGTGGGGCACTTTTGTGTATATTTTCTGATATTACATGAATAAGAGCTCTCAAATGCAAGAAGGAAAACAATTAAAATGAAATCTTTAAAAAACCAGTATATGGTATTATCCAAATTGAGCCATTTATTAGACCCTAAATATTGGGAAACTTACGGTGAAAGTGGTATAGTTTAGGTTAAGAGGCTTCAAGTCCATGTCTCCTACCTGCCCTCAGATTGTTTATGGTCAGAAATGAAAAGGGTTGTTTTTCAGGTATGTAGTCTGACTTTTTTCTGGAAGATATTCCAAGCAATCATATTAAAAAAAACACTCGGGAGTGATGTGTGGTGTCTTTTCTGCACTCGCAAAGAAACATTTTATTTTACCAAGACAGCTGTTTGACTTATTTCTGCTGCATGCTGCTACATTCCTACCATGAAGATATGATTCACAAAACCATGTAGGTTTGATACAGAGCTCAAGCAGTTTCTGAAAACAGAGGGGTGGCTCAGTATTACAACATGTCAGCAGCATTCACAGCCTGTCTGCCTTCTGTTTCCTGCATGATTGTGGGTGCCTCAGAGATTAGAAAGCACTAAAATACCCCTTAAGTTCACTGAATACAGTAGATCTGTGTTTAAACGCTTCGTTGACTCAGCAAGAGCTGGGGATGTATCATCAGATGAGTGCAATGATGATGCAAAACATAGTAATGGAACTCGCGCTTATGTAGATATTACTCTGGAGTCAGATCTGTAGCTTCAGTGGCTGATACCAGTAAGTACCTCTCATTCTGTGTATAATATATGGGACATCTGTACTTGAGTTTTTCTGAAATAGGATGCAAGGAAACCCTGCTTCATATGTAGTCTTGTATATTTGCCTATGAGATTTCAGAATTCGATTTCAAGCCCTGTGTTTTCAGGCAGCAGAGGAGGATGCTCCAAGCTTAGCATAAAGAATGAGTGTGTCACCAAAAGTAAACTCTAAACTGTGCAAGGTAACAGCCCAGCTCAGCTGTTACCTTGTAATACTGTACAAGTGTTCTACCCTTAAGTTCTTCACAGGTTTAGTTACATCACTTATCCCGCTTCTGATAGCCATGCTGACCCTGAAATCAAAGGATACTTTCAGACCCCTTCAAAATTTGTCCTTTGTAATTTAGTATTTTGTGTGCTTTCTGGATGGTGCAGTTTCCGTAGTTTCATACACTTTCCCAGTGTTGCACATGAGTATATTCTGGGGCATGTTGTTATTGATGGGAGAAAACAGTTTTCTCTGAGAGTTTAGGAAGGAACCACAGATTGAGGTTGTGTTATGCCAGCTTTACAACCAAAATCTGTCTTGGTGTGATGGTGCACAGTGCAGTGCTTGTTGAATTACCATATTACACATGGAACTCTGAAACCAGTGTTTGAGTTTTAAAATACCAGCAAATGGTTGCAGGGTAGAGCATTCATTTTTCATGAGGGCAGTAATGCTATTTCAGTTTGCTGAGCTACAAGAGTGTGCTTTGATCAACAGAGCAATTTAGCAATTATAGAGTATTTGATGTGCCTCAATTTACCTAGTAGCTGAGGAATTCAATGAAAGGTAATGTGTCATTTTTGCCTTTGGAAAATGAGTTAGAAATGTATTGTTTCCCAAAGTACATAATTAAAAAACACATTTGCCACTTTACTGCATACAAGGAGTTGAATATTTTTCTCTTACTAATGATCCCAGATGAAAACACCCAATGGGGAAGAAAAAGGAATTGATTTGGCTTATGTATAGGCATAAGGAGGAACATATTTTTAATAAGCTTCATTATTGATTCAAGGTGAGAAAAGAGCAGAGACAAAACCCACTGAAATTAATAGGGTATGGAGTTTAGTGTCTGTGGTAGTTTAAAAAGATGTAATTTTTGTTAATCTGTGTTATCTGTAAAATACCTGGTACTTTTACAGTGTTTTGTACTCATCTTCTGACTCCAAACATGCCTTAAAATAGTATATCCAGAAAATATGGTACAGTTAAGAATGGGATTTCCACAAATCTTATACATTGCTCCTGTGGGCTAGGTTCTGCAGTCATTAAATTGAGCTAAGTAAAGAACATTTTCCTTCTGTGAACTAAGGGAATTCAGTGTGACTGGGATCAATGTGAGCATTAGTGCATTCATATTTTACTGCAGCCTCTGCTGCTGAACTACAAGACAGAAGCATGTGCAGCTTACCATATCCAAGGACATTGTCTAGACTGTTTTCTATCTTTTCTATATTTTTGCTTTAGGATGCATGATGATAGTGTTAGAAACTGCACTGCAAACAATGCATGCTGTATGCAGCAAGTAGAGCTGTTCTGCAATTACATAAGGTAGCTCAGATGAAAGGGCCTCTGTGTTCTGTGTCTGAGAGAGGAGACTTAATTAAGACAGACAAATTCTCCTGGGTATAACAAAGCAGTTCTCTGGTTACAGCCCTGATTAGACTGTAGTTCTTCTAAATGCATTACCAAAGTCTTCATTATTATAATTAAACAGATGTAAAATATGTTGGCTCTTCATTGCATAAAGCTTTGCTTTAGGGTTAAGACGAGAAAATTCATCAAGAGCTTTGAAATGGAAAGCTGACAAGCAAAGCAAATTATTTCTGTAATTTTCTATAATTTTTGAATTTTTGTCCTTTTTAGTCTTCTATTTAAAGTCAGACACTTTAAAAAAAAATAATCTTAAGCGGTGTATTTACAGCAATATTATTTTTCCTTAGGCAACCAAAAACTAGTGTCATGTGTAAAAATGGAGCTCAGACAGTGGCTTCTCCCAGCACGCTGGGTTTGGAGCAGTCCAGCCTGAGAATGGGTGTGTGCTCCCCTGAGTCTGGGGCACTCACTGCTGCTGGCTTCTGCCAGGGTGCTTTCCTGCTTACCTTTGGCCTCTTCTTTCCAAGAGCTAGCAATGCCTGCAGCCAAGGTGAATAAAGGGGAAAAGTGTTCAGGAGCATTTGTTGTTCATACATCCAACCAAAGGAACTGATGAAAAATAACAAGAAAGAAGAAAGGAGGGAGTTAATATTTCAAGAAGAAACCAACTTTTTCTCAACATTTGTCTTTTCACTGTATCCCTTTATGTAGAAAACACACCATTAAATTTAAAATCTGTTTCCCTGGTGGGAGGAATTACCTTTAAAAGTCTCGAAAAGATAGAGCACTGTGGTTTAAAAAGGAGTTGAGGAGCTGTTGGACGAACAAATCCACAGTCGTGCCTATTGTAATCTAAATAGAATATTAACAAATAAACAGTGTGAATGTGGGGACTAAATGCGTATAACAGTTTGTAAGTTTAAAGCTTAAAATGAGCAACAGGTGATTTTTGTCCATACAAAAGTGGTTCCCAGTGCTCACTAATGTCACTGTTCTGCTACCACTTGTTCACGCTTGCAAAACTAAATGTGGCCAGTATTTATTGGTCCTTAGCACCCTCTCAGATTGTTCTGGGCAGAGCTGTTGGTGTTAATGACAACTGTGCTAATGACAACTGTGCAAGATGAGGGAAGCTTGTGGTTTAGCAATGGGGCCTGTGTCATTCTGTCCTCGAGAAAGCAAATACCAAATTTGGACCTCTTAACACAAAAAGCTCCCCCAAACCCCTGGCCCAGCTGCTCCTGTCCCCACTGCTAGACCTCCTTTTCTGCCATGTGTCCTCCCCAGGTGAGAGGTTGGATGAAGACCCTGGCAGAAGCTGCCTTTTCTCCCAAGGTTTGAGATTTGTGTGTCAGAAACGTTTTTGAGTCTTGTGGAAACCACGAGACAAATCCAGAGCAGATAGTATTTCCTCAGGATCTTCCTGGGCTTCTGAGCTGAACTAGAAGCCAGGAGGTTCCCACTCTTCCGGCTGCAAATCTAACATTTTTCTTCTTGCTCAGCATTTTCTAAATGTTGCAAATGTCCGAAACTATTGGAGATTTGAGCTGTTACTTTCTCCACATAAGTGCTAAGTTATGTTGCAGCTGAAGTGTAGTTATACTGTGGTTAGAGTTCAAATTTTTTCTGAAACCCCTATAGCCACTAAATCATAACATTTAAATATTAACTGGATGGAGGCAATTACACCAGGTGGGTGATATACTGTAAAAATGCATGTATAAAACCCAAGGATTTGTAATACCCAGGCATGCACATAGTTTAATTCTAAGATAAAAGATTTATTATTATTTAGCAAATATATATTTATATGACCAGGATAAAACTACATTATAATTACATTCCTTTACTCGTTAAAAAAAAACCAAAAACAAAACCCAGTGAGCAACTGGGCTTTTTTCTCCCTAAGATATGGGCTCTGGGAAATAGGAGAATTTTGCCCTTCAAGGTGGATAATTTTGAAGGAATGCGATTAAAAGCTGTAGCACATCTCCATAGCAAATCAATTATTCTTTAAATAAATTGGATGTTTATGATGCTGCAGTTTGCAGTTTATCAAGGTGCTTGTAACCTGCCTAATTTACTGCTTATTTTGATGAGTAATAAAAACAGTCTGTGTCCGCATTGGTAAAAATTTGGAATATGCCTACTGATGGGAGTCACATAATAAGATTTAATGAGGCTAGCACAGCTGTTTCTTGAATACTTCTTTCCTTTCTACTAATGGAGAAATCTGTGTTTTGCTTGTAAGGGAGATGCTTAATTTGTCATACCGTTGCTAAGGGCACCACTGAAATCATGGTTTCACTTGTATGTTGTTCTCAGCCCTGCCAACTCCTTTAGCAGTGAAAATGAGGGCCTTTAGATAGCACAAAGCAAAATTTCACCCCTTTATCATAGGTCAAATAAAACACTGCCCTGTCTTGCCCATATACTTCATATTCTGCTTTATGTATTTTATCTCAACCTATTTAATAATTCAATTATGACTGACAATTGGAATTTAAAAAAAAATCCTGTTAAACTAGTTTCATTACCTAATTTTATTGATTTTTGTAACTTCATTGCTAATTTTAGGTATAGGGGCTGATCTGAATTGGCGTAAATGTGATTAATGAAGAAATAATTTAAGTTGATTAAAAAGGGTTTAAAATAATGTGATTAGCCCCTTGAGATTTGTGTGGCTTATTGGATTACACATTTTATTCCTGGAGGACTGCTGTAAGATTCAGAATGAAATTAAATTGGTCACCCTATTTTGGGCCCCCAGTGTTTGGTAATCTCTAGTGCCGTGATACCAGACCAGAAGGCACAGTCCCATTCAACCATTTTTTTGGGAGAAAACATAGGATTTAATTTTAGAGTTAATACCTAAATAATCAGGCCAAAAAATAGCACTGAAGTCTCATCTGCTCTCCATTAAATAGGGCTTAAATGAAATAGTTTTTCATCTCATGAGACATCGTTTTGGAAGGAGTCAGGTACTGATGAAAAAAATGCTGAAGATCTCCAGCTATCCTTGGGAGATTGAGACCATTGTGAGTTTTGCTTTTCTTGTTTAAAGTCTTGGTTTGATTTTGAATGTGTTTATTTCCAGGATTTAAAAGAATGTACCACCAGATAGAACTGATCTTCAGATAATCTTTATATAATCATCTTCATAATCAATGATCCCTGTGGATCCCTTCCAGCTCAGAATATTCTGTAATCAAAAATCTGTGACGTTAATCCACATTTTGATTTTCTAGGGGAAATTTTTACAGAAATATAATTTGAAAGACTTCTTAAAATACTTTAAGGATTTAATTAAGCTACTCAATTGAAAGCATTACATTTTGAATAGAAGTGCCCAGATACCCCTTAAATAGGGCATGGGGTGTCTGTTAAGTTTTTCCTTATAGTAATGCACATTTTTATTAATACTAATATAATAATTATTAATACAGACAATATGTGTATTAAACTAAAAGAATTTGTAATCCCTTACTTGAATGTGTTTTCCAAAATCTTCCTGATTCTTGTGGTACTTGTGAACTTTCTAATTTTCAAGGTAATTTCTAAACGGAGAGCATCGCATGATGCACAAATACAATGATATTAGAAACTTTTATCCTGAGTAGATACTATGTTTATACAACCAAGTATATTGTTTTGTGTGTGATCTTTTTGTTACGTTCTGTGCTGATCATCTGCGATGACAAAGTTGGCTTTTTTTACCCAAAATTATTCTCTTGCATCAGAGTCCTGTAAATAAGTGTTGGCCCTTGTGTTTTTAGAATTATGACCTTGTATTTTGCTCCTTATTTGGAAAATACTTAATTTTTTATGTATTGCCTGTCAAGCAGTCTTTTGACTGCTGACTCACATTCTGTTATTCATCACTGTTGAAACTTGGCTTTTTATCATCTCCAGACTCCATGTGTATTGATTTTGTGCTTTCTTCCAGGTCACTCTAAAAATGCTAAATAGCACTGGACTAAAGAATGGGTCCCTGCAGGATCCCATTTGAAGCATTTCTTCATGATAAGTGTTTCCCATTTACTATTGCATTTGAAAGTTATAATTTATCTTGTGTTTGGTCCATTTAATGTCTTCTGAGTTTATTTTTATTGCTGTATCTTCTTAATCAAAATGTTATTTAGTACCAAGTCAAATACATGGCAGAAACCATAATACATTAGAGTCTATTACAATGACTTCATGAGTATCAACCAAATTTTTAATATCATAAAAGCATAAATATCAGGTTAGTCTGACAAGCTCTGTTTTCCATAATGTTGGAAATAGGTAATGCTAATCATCTTTTTAGTATTAATCAAATCTTGTTTTAGCTTTTCCATGATTTTGGCTGTAAAAATTACCCACTCATAGAGCAGTGCCAATCAAGTATTTGTTGGTGTAATGAAGAGGAGACCAGTTGGGCATGTTTTTCCTTAGCCAGGTCTTTCTAAACTTATTTGGCTTTTCCTCCTGAGTTGCTACTGGCATTCTTTTTTTCTCTTAATTTTTATCTCAGATGCATTCAAAGGATGTTCCAATAACATCCTTTAAGGATGTAACAGAAAGAGGATTTTTACTCTGGAGTTCTCCTGGGAATGCTGCAGCCGAGTTCCCCTTTTTCCAGACCTTTCTGCTACTACTTCTGCTTGAAGACAGAAAGTGTCTTTCCGTCTTTCTCAGATTTATATTCCCTGCAAGATGAGTTCAATCCATGTCCAAGGTGCCTTTGCAGGCTAAGAAGTATTAGAGCCTGTGAGCAACCCAAGCACTTGAAGATAACAGAATATTTGGGAGTGGTAGTGGTTGGAGATATTACATCCAATGAGCTAGGTAAGTCCCTGACAAACTACAAGCCTCCTTCCAGCTGGTAGTAGATCTGGCACTTGGGGTGTCCTTAGTGAAGGGTCTTTTTCCTCAGGGAGAATGGACGGTATCCATGAAAAACCTTTATCAGGTGGTGTCTTCTGTAGGCTTATATGGAGACATTGTGTCTATGTATTGGTGTCATACAGGAATCTGTTTCTCACTGTAGATGTTGCTTAATGCATAAAGGGATAGCTACTTGAAATTGTGGAAAACAGTTGGATGAAACTCTAACAACAATGGCAGAAAGCTCTGTGAAGTGGTAGCCTCATTATAGCCTCTCATGTTCTTGTGTTCTTGGAAGCTTTTCAACCTTGGCTTCATGGCCCTACTTATAAAAAGAAGGGAAAAGTAGTAACTTCAGCATGGTATCATGCCAGAAAAGAAACCCTTCTTGCATTGTGTGCTTTTCATTTCCAAAAAGCATTTCCAGATGGAGTCTTTATGTGCTGCTGATTTTTTCTTTTGCTCTGATTTGTCATTTAGACAGCAAAGGTAAATCTTCTTCAAGGTAAAATTGAATAAATTTGGTAGTCGTTTAAAAAAGAAAATGAAAAAAGCAAGTGCACAACAAAGCATTTTTTAAGCAGCAAATCATTTTGGTTCAGGTTTCCTGAAGATCTGCTCCAGGCATTCTTTTGTATCTCCTTCCAGCCTTACACAATAGTACTGGAAAGAGTTCTTTAGTAATGGAGCAAAAGAGGAAATCAGACAAGCCATTATAGTCTTGCCTCCTCTTGAGCTTCTCCAGTGGAGATTCTTCAGCATCCCAGAATAGTTAAGCTATTGTCTTCATTCAGTCTTCCTGCCCTTGCAGTACCCATTTTGCAGGGTGACTTTCATGAGAAGCTGACCATAGTTATTATTATAGGTCTTGGTGACAGTCCAGTGCCCATAACCAGTGCTGTGGCAATCGTGGGGAGTTGAGGAAAGCCTGCTGTAAATACAGATATTACTCACTGTTCCTCAGGACACTCTTCTTTCCTGTGTCTGAGCTCCCTTAGTCCTTGCTCTCTGTGAATTATGGTAGTGCTGAGGCTTCTGCACGGAGCTTGTGCTTGAGTTAAGCTGCTGGTTAGTGACAACTTGCTGGCTTTGCAGATGTGCCAGTGGGACTGTTTTGGTATTTGGAGAATTGTTGGACACTGTATTCTGAAGCTGTTTCTCATGTATGTGTCCATGTTGTATTTTTGGTCGGTCTTAAGTTTTCTGCTTACTCCATTATGTGTATAGCTCAGCTTTTAACAGCACTTGTGTTAAATTTTGGATCTGGTCTTTGTTCTCCATGTGCACAAAAATCCCTGAATTAGTAGGAATTTTGCCTTGAAGAGGCTACCCAAGGTTGATCTCACAGCAGTAACGTCTGCTCTTGCCATCTTCTGAGCTGTGTGTTAGCCCAAGTTTGACTGGCAGCATCCCCACAGCTGCCCACATCAGTAAGGTGTTTTGGCTGTTCAGCCCCTGTGCAGAGGTGCCTGCGTCATGCCGTGAGCTGTAAGTCTGGATGAACTTTGTAAGGCAACCTTTTCTTTGTTGACATGTGAGTTGTCACAGTGGGTATCTATCTGATACTTAGATCCTACAGGTCTTGCCAAGAAAGATTAGAGGGAGTTCAGCTCCTTAATTTGGTGTGATAGCAGGAGCTATGAGAAAAGTTGATAAAATCTGTAGAATGGGCAGTACAAGGATACTCTCTGAGGATGGCCAGAACATGGCTGAGATTTACATAAGAAAGCTTTGTGTGCTAATGATGAGCCCTGGCTTCCAGTGATCATTGGTACCTGTTCTAATCATGTGCTGGTACTGTGTGTTCAAGCCTTGATACAAATCTGATCAAGTGGGTTGAGCCTCACACGTGTATGAGTTCCAGTTGCAGCCCTGACCCAGGCTTTGACTTTGTGTTTTTTTGGATGGTTTATATAAATCTTCCCTGCTCTGGCTTACTTCATTATAGAAAAATTACGCTCTCATTTTGCAACCTTCTACACAGTGCTTTGAGTGCCATTAGTGACTCACTGACTTCTTTACTTTTTGTTTAAAGGTATATTTTCCCACTGCTATTATAGTAAAGCCTTAAGATTTTCAGAGACTGGGATTCTGTCTTTGTGTAACTGAAATACCCAGAAGCATCCCCCAAAAAATTATCCAGAAGAGCTAACTAATTTCTCTTAGAAAACAAAAAAATCAGGTGATCAGCTGGCCATTTAACTGGATCATGTAGAGTTTCCAGAGCAGAGAGCTTTTAGGACTGTTTATTACAATCTATTTGTGAGGACAGACTATTACTGATAACTTAGTACGAGGTTCAGGAGAAATATCAAAGATTAGAATCAAACTGGTGAAAATGCAAATTGTTTTTTTGAGAAATAGTTCTTAATCATACTTAAAGAGTTTATTGTCATGATTATTACTGAATTTCACATCCTTTCACAGGAGCTCTGCAGGTCTTTACGGGTTTTTGGTTTCTTTGGGTAGGTGATGGTTTTTTGCTTTTATCCTCTTCATCAGAATCCTGGAAGACTGTCAGTGCTTTAGAGAGCCTTCAGGTAACTTAATTTCAGAAAAATAATAATTCATGAACTTGACCTTTGTGTGCAGGTTTGCTATCTACTCTTATTACTGCCCTGGTTCCTAACTTTAGATGAGCAATTTATGGCCTGTAGTTTTGACAAAGAGGGTGGGATGAGGTGGAGAGTGTGTTTACTCTTTTTTTTTTTAATCCCACTTATTTATTTCTGTTAGCTCTTTGATTTAAACAGCAGAAGTTTGAGCAGTCAAAGGTCAGGGTGAATGGGGTGGAGTTTTCCCACAACTGCTGATGGCATAGTGATCCTACTGTTTATGTATCCAGTCTCTCTGACGAGGATGATGTGTTCAACAGGAGAGCTTCTCCTATTTTGGGAGTGTGCTTAGACTGGTGTTCTGAATCCCTCCTTTAGAAACATTTAGAAAATGCTAGCGTGCAGTCAGGCCAGCACACAGATATGCCTCCTTGTTCCTTAATGATTTCAGAGCAGTGGTGCATATGCTGAAATCTAAGTGCATATGGATGTGGTCTTGTACTTGAGGTCTTGAGGTATTCTATGTAAGTGATATTATGCAGGCTCAGGAGCAGGAGGGAGATGGAGTCATCCTATTAGATCACCTTTCAGGGGATAATCAAACAACTGAAGGAAACCCTAGTTGTGAGTCACTTTGAAAAAAGTGTCTTGCCTTGGAAACACAAGGTTTCCCATGTAAGTGGGCATTTCCTTTTTGTACTTTCACATTGCATGCAAACTGATCGTGTTTTTTTCTAGGAAGAGTGCTTTGTGAAGAGCTTGGGTGTCTCAGGTAGGAAAGATCTTGGAGTGGAAAATCTACGAGTTAGTTCCTCATTTTCACATTGATATAGATTTCTCTTTTTTAGCAAATATCATCCTTTTTTTTTTTTCCATCTTTCACGGCCACTATAAATTCAGTTCCATTGGTACAGGTGACTGAGGGTAAAGGGCAGTCCTAGGCCAGTTACTGTCCTGTTATCTAGGCAAGGCATCTTGGAGAAAGATAGTCTTTCCAGCTCCAAGATTCAGGGCTGCATCTCATTGTGCTTTCTGATTGCTTTGGTTAATGAAGAGGAACAAGTGCTCTTGTGTGGGTGAACACTGAGGAGAAGTTTTTTGATAACTTGCAATGGGAATCTTCTTGGCAGGTAGCACAAGAGAGCAGGTTTCTTATTTATCCATGTAAGATGTTGGCAGCTTTTAGTTTGCCAGGTGACCGTACTTGTTACTGTATTCAGTAAAATGGAGCAGCAGTTTAGCCACTGGAGACACTGCAGCACAGTATTCTTGGCTGGATTTCTTGTTTTAGAAGATGAATCTGTTGAAATTTGATTAAGGTAGAGATTTAAAGAAAGCAATAGCTGCTCTAAAATTAGAACACAAAGTCTGGAGTCTCAGCTGAACAAACATAAGATCAGTGGGGAGACACAGGGTATCCAAATTGTCCTCTGCAGGCATTGATGTGAGTGGGGCTCAGTGGTGGGAGGACACTTCTTGAAGAAAATACTCCTTTGCTCCCTACAGTGGTTGCTGAGGATCTGGGGGTGTGTGGCCTGGCTAAACCATGGTGTCAGGATCCAGAATTGCTTATTCAAGCATTAGGAGTGTGGTAATGCAAAGGCAAGTGCCTGGGCTGTCGGGCTGAGAAGACAACATTGGAGCTTACAGAAACACCTTTTGACTTTTTGCAAGACTGGAATAATTAGCTTCGTGATTATTATGAAAACTTTCACATTATAGCTAAGGTAACAACTCTCACTTTGAAAGGTTGAGTATGGAGCTCCTAGTCTGGAGAGACCAAGAGGGGAAAAGCCGATGCAGTAATAAGCTCAGTTAGCAATTGCAATTTTGTAGGCTTTGTGTGTATTATACATTAGATGGAGGACATTGTTAGTACCAGTTAAAGTAATCCCATCAGTGTCAATATTACGTAAATCTTGTTAATTGTAGGCAATTAGTTTGTGGATTAGGCTTGAATTCTCTTCAGTTGATTGAAAGATAGGGGGGAAGTTCTACTCTGACATGAAGTAACGTTGTACAATTCTGATGTTCCTTACATACCTCTAAGTACAAAACCAGAAGTATCCATCAAAAATAGAAGCAGGTAAAGATGACACCGAGGATAATCTAATCACCACCAAAATCCCTGAGGGGTTAAGACTGAGTGTTAAAAGGAAACTTTTGTTGTTTGTCCATGAGGTCAATTTTCTTCCCACATGAATACCTGAAAAATGGCTGATTAATTCCCTGACTTACTTTGATCAAAAGACACGGGCATCTTGGAACTAAAAATAAATATCTATATTTTATTTCAGAAAATAAAGTATTTCCATAACATTTGTGCCTCCCTAGTTAAGACAAAATGTCAGACCTGTAGATAAATCAGATAGGCTGCTCTGATGAAATTTCCAGGTCTGGCCCTGAGGAACCTCTGTCAAGGAATGAATCACTGCAGATTCCAAGGCCATTAATACACCTAACTATATGAGAAAAATAATCCTAATTAATCATCAATCTTAAATCTAAATTTTGCTCCTGTAAACATAAGGAAATAAAAAAGAAGAGGCTCTTCTAAAACCCATGGAGTAATCTGCTACATTTATTTGTATTCATTAGCATCTTCTGCTTGAAGATTTTCATAGGCAAAGCTGTGTATTAAAACACAGTATGTTAATGCAGGAACAGAATATTTTAGCATAAAACTGTAATTAAGAAAGTAGCTGACCTGAGGCACTTGCTTTGTTGACTTTCTTCCTGTTTCTTTGAGACCCATTCTCATAATAAGTACTAAATAAATGGCAAGAATAATTATTCTTGTCAGTGGAAACCTCTGTACTAGTTTAATGAGAAATCTTTGTCATAAGAAGTTTAGAGGTCTTAATTTTGTTCTTCCCAGTAGATCCCATGCCTTTAAATTCAGTAGTTAGGGGCCTGGGGCTTTGGAAATATTTTGGATGTTATTAAATGAAGTGAGTGGATGACAACAGCAATTTTGTAGAAACATTCATACTGAATAATTTGCTAAAAGCATCTATGCAGACATGCAAATGAAGAGTGGAGATGCTTAGGAGCACCAAAACTGATGCTCTGTGGCTTGAGGAGCTACACAAGGTCCTGTTCAGACAGTGCAGAGCATCAAAGCACATAGATGGGTGGATGGAGGGCCCTGCTAGAGCAGGGCTTATAGGTAGGATTTGCAGAGGAGTATGACCCAGTTGGGGTCTGAATGACACAGCAGATGAAGTGCAGCTGAGAGGAACCAGCTGCTGGGCTAGGGAAGGGAGGTCCAGGCTGCACAGGGTTTAGGAGCTGGGGTTTTGGTGTCTCAGAGCAGATCCCCAGAGGCTGTTGGGGAAGCTGGTGCCTGGTGCACATCTGATGTCTGGGCCTGAGGCAGCAGGGTGGAAGGCTGAGTGCTTAGACACAACATTTCCTTGCCTTGGGGCTCCTTTTCCATTCAAATTTCAGGCAGCTGAGGTCCCTTCAAGAACAGAAGGCAGAAAACTAAGGAAGTATTGCTAGTGGCTAGGGAAATAGGAGGGAAAGCAATTTTAACAAGTCTTTCACAATTAATTGCAGTCTTGAGTGATGTTTTAAAAATATTTTTGGTAGCTGTTGGATAGTTTACATACTAATGGGGTAGATGGAAATCATGCAGAGAAAAGAATGATTTATACTTTATAATTATTGTGAGATGTTTTGAATGGATAATATGCAGGGAAAGGTTCAAATTTAGTTGCTGCACTAACATTACAGACAGCTTTGCAGGGAGCTGGGTTTACATCCAGCAGCAAGAAGTAGTTGATACTGAAAAGTCAATCACATGTCTGGCTGAGTATTTTCTCAAGAGGAGTTAGAATAGATATCCTAAAGAAAAAGGCTTTGGATTTCTTGTCTGGCTGTCCATTTTCCTGCAGTGCTTTGTAGTTGTTGTACACAGAAATGACCAGAATAACTACTTTTCCAATCAAGTGGGGACACAAGAGTGTGATATATCTGCTTTGAAACTGGACACAACGTATACAACTGGATACTGCCTCCTCACAGTTGTAGCAAGTTGCTGAGATCTGGAAGACAGTTTAATAGCTGCAAATGTCACTCATGCAAACTTGCCATTTCTAATGGCCATAGTCGATCAAGTTGCTTTATAGCCCAGTAGGAATCTGAATCATGGGAAGAAATAAGAACGTTGTGTTTCCAAGTTCAGAAGAACATTAATTATCTTTACATAAATGTACCTTTTTGATAATTTTTGCACTTGTGGAATGGCCAAAAAAAGCGTGCTAATTTTTTTAAATGTGATTATTCCACAGGATCCTTCAAACCAAAAATGTGGAAGAAAGAAGACAGTGTCCTTCAGCAGCATGCCATCAGAGAAGAAAATAAGCAGTGCCAGCGACTGTATCAGCTTTATGCAGGCTGGGTGTGAATTGAAGAAAGTTCGTCCAAATTCTCGGATTTATAACCGCTTTTTTACTCTGGATCCTGACCTGCAGGCTCTTCGTTGGGAGCCTTCCAAGAAGGATCTGGACAAAGCCAAGCTTGATATTTCTGCTATAAAAGAAATCAGACTTGGGAAGAACACAGAAACATTCAGGAATAATGGACTTGCAGATCAGATTTCTGAGGACTGTGCGCTGTCAGTCATTCATGGTGAGAACTATGAGTCCCTTGACTTGGTTGCCAATTCAGCTGATGTGGCCAATATTTGGGTATCGGGATTAAGGTACTTAGTTTCTCGTAGCAAACAACCCCTGGACTTGATGGAAAACAGCCATAATACCCCACGGTTTGCCTGGTTAAAAACTGTATTTGAAGCAGCAGATGTTGATGGCAATGGCATAATGTTAGAAGATACAGCTGTGGAGCTAATAAAGCAGCTTAACCCCACCTTAAAGGAATCAAAGATTAGATTAAAATTTAAAGAAATTCAGAAGAGCAAGGAGAAACTGACAACACGAGTAACAAAAGAAGAGTTTTGTGAAGCGTTCAGTGAACTTTGCACAAGACCTGAAGTGTATTTCTTACTTGTGCAGATCTCCAAGAACAAAGAGTACCTGGATGCCAATGACCTCATGCTGTTTTTAGAGGCTGAGCAAGGAGTGACCCACATAACAGAAGAAATGTGTCTAGATATTATTCGCAGGTATGAGCTTTCTGAAGAAGGACGATTGAAAGGTTTTCTTGCGATTGATGGATTTACTCAATACTTACTGTCCTCAGAATGTGATATTTTTGACCCAGAGCACAAAAAAGTAGTCCAAGACATGACACAGCCTTTGTCACATTACTACATCAATGCATCCCACAATACGTATCTAATAGAAGACCAGCTCAGGGGCCCGGCTGATATCAATGGTTATGTCAGAGCTTTAAAGATGAGCTGCCGGAGTATTGAACTGGACGTCTGTGACGGCCCAGATAACGAACCCATTATTTGTAACCGCAACAACGTGACATCGCCACTTGCCTTTCGAAATGTCATCGAAGTAATAAACAAACTGGCCTTCTTTGCCTCAGAATACCCTCTCATTCTGTGCTTGGGGAACCACTGCTCTGTACAGCAGCAGAAGGTGGTGGTGCAACACATGAAAAGAATCTTTGGAAACAAACTGTACACAGAGGCACCTTTATCCTCAGAAGCCTACCTCCCATCACCTGAGAAACTGAAAATGAAGATCATTGTGAAGGGGAAGAAACTGCCCTGTGACCAGGATGTATCAGAAGGAGAGGTCACAGATGAAGATGAAGAGGCTGAAATATCCCGAAGACTGTCAGAGGACTTCTCAAGGGAACCAAAGCTGGTTTGGCTTTGCAGGGAGTTGTCTGACTTGGTGTCCCTATGCAAATCTATCCAGTACAAAGACTTTGAGACCTCCATGAAATCTCAGAATTACTGGGAAATGTGCTCCTTCAGTGAGGCAGAAGCCAGTCGGATTGCAAATGAATACCCTGAAGATTTTGTTAACTACAACAAAAAGTTTCTGTCCAGGGTGTACCCGAGTGCTATGAGGATAGACTCCAGTAACTTAAATCCTCAAGATTTTTGGAACTGTGGTTGCCAGATAGTGGCAATGAACTATCAGACCCCGGGGCCCATGATGGACCTACACACTGGTTGGTTTCTACAGAACGGGGGATGCGGGTACGTTCTTAGGCCTTCAGTGATGCGTGACGAAGTGTCTTACTTCAGCGCAAATACCAAGGGTATTGTTCCAGGGGTCTCCCCCCAGGTCCTTCATGTCAAAATTATCAGTGGTCAGAATTTTCCAAAGCCCAAGGGTGCTTGTGCAAAAGGGGATGTCATAGACCCCTATGTCTGCATAGAAATACATGGGATTCCTGCGGACTGCACCGAACAAAGAACTAAAACTGTGCAGCAAAACAGTGATAACCCCATTTTTGATGAAAGCTTTGAGTTCCAGATCAATCTACCGGAACTGGCCATGATCCGCTTTGTTGTTTTAGATGATGACTACATTGGGGATGAGTTCATAGGACAGTACACCATCCCACTGGAGTGCTTACAGCCCGGATACAGGCACATCCCACTGCGCTCTTTTGTTGGGGATATCATGGAACACGTAACCCTCTTTGTTCACATTGCAATAACCAACCGAAGTGGAGGCGGGAAGGCACAAAAGCGCAGCCTCTCAGTGAGGATAGGGAAGAAAGCAAGGGAGTACACCATGCTGAGGAACACTGGTCTCAAGACTATCGATGACATCTTCAAGCTGGCAGTGCATCCATTGCGAGAGGCTACTGACATGAGAGAAAATATGCAGGTAGGAAACTTCCATTGCGTGCGTTGGTGTGTCCTGAACGTGGAAGTGAAAGTCCTGGTGTGAGCTGCCGCTAGGGCAGCCTTGCTGAAGCTGGTGAAACTCCAGACCCACAGCTTTTGCCAACCTTTAAATGGACATTGGCAGGCTGATAGTCACAGGTGCTAATTAACAAGCAAATGTAGCAGTAGGCAGAAATGTTTTAAAAATCAGTATGCCCTCTCCAAACATGTTTTACTGGTTGATTTTTCTTCCTGAGAAAGCAGAATTGAGAGTACATTTGTGTCTTTTGGTTGTAAGTACTGTATTTCCTCATTGGTTCTAGAAAATATCAGCAAGGTTTTGGTTTGCTAACTGAGTAAGGGTTATGCTCTGAATTTTCTTTGGTTGAGTATAAGAAGCAGTCAGTGGATGTGTCATTAAGGTCTTGTGTACACCAAAGAAACCCACTGTGCAAAGAGCAGCATGTTTTCCCAAGTGTGTGCTGCCACTGTTTGCCCCAGGGCTGCAGATGTTCAACATAGGCACTGAATGCCACTTGGATTGCACTTTCCTCTCTGCTGAATAGCTGTTTTGTCTTGGCTGGTTGCGGCCTGGCACAGACACCAATGCCACATCTTGGCTCAGAGGGTCTCCTGGCAGTCTGTCCCTGCACCCGTGCTGCTGCATGCAGCAGAGCCTGCTGTGGCCAGCAGCATCAGGGCCCGGGTGCACAGCATTGTGACAAGTGCTTGGGTTAGATCTTGGTGGTTGGCAGGGTGTGAAGCGGCACCAAAACCAAACAAGAACGTCCCCAGCGCTCTCTTCTGTGGTGGGAGCAACTGGAGGTTGATTAAAGGACAGCTCAACTCAGAGCTTCAGGCACTGCCTAGAAACAAAACTGAGTAGCATTAAACAATGAGGGTTTTCTTAATAAATAGCTGGAATCAGCTGTAGCTATCTCCTTGGTAAAGATACAGAAACAGTTCATTTTTGTCTCTCAAAAACAGGAGAAAAACGCGCAGCACTTCACTGACCCCACTCTTCTGGATGGAGTCTAAAGTAAATGAAATGTTGACAGCTGGAAAAGTTTACCAAATGACATAAGCTTTAAATCACTCTCAAAGGAATAGTCTCAGCATATTTTTAAGAATGGGAAACTCTTCCCAGCCTTTCCTTTCCTTCATGCCTTGGAACTAACTAGTTTGAACTGCTGACTCCACCTTCTGTCTAGGTCAGGCACTATATATGAACCACATAAATGAAAATACTCTGAATTTGACTCGGGAACAGTATTAATGTGCCTTCCTAGCAAAAGGTCAGTAAAAGATCACATTCTGGGGAATGCTGTGTAAAGACACAGTTTTGGATTTAACTGCATGCGCTCATATTTAATTAATGAGAAAAAAACTTAGCCAGGTGTTGTCTGATTATTGTTTTTTTTACAGCAAGTTGTGGGAGGAACATTTGCAAGGTATGGGTTGTTATAATACTCTTCCTTGGGTTTTGTGCATCTTGGTCACGCCTTGTACAACTCAGGAAGCTAAATGATGGGTGCATGTCAGCTGTATGTCCTCTGACCTGATAAATAAATCCTGGCATGTCAGTTTGGTTTGACCTGTATATCCAGTATTGATTTTCTTACATGTGACCTATGAAGGGGAAAGAGTGTTTGTATTTCTTTATGATGTGATAATGTAAGGCTGAAAACAAAGTGAGTTTTGCCTGCTTGCCTTTCCCATGGGAAATTCAAGGTCTGTCAAACTTGTTCTTGGAAGATGATAATGATGGGAGAACAAAGTGATTAGAGCATCAAAAGCGACCGGAGTCTAAGCAGTTGGGAAGAGAAATAGCATTTTAAGCTGATGGTTTAATATGCTGGGGACCAGAACTTGTCCCTATTAGGGCTGGAATTGCAATACAAAGTAGCTGGAGAGCTAGCAGTTGGGATGCCTGAGCCTGGGAGAAGGCTGGAGCTGGCAGTAGGCTTCGGGACAGAGAATGGGACTAGCAGGGAATTCCTGTGGGAGATGGAATCCTGTGGTCCATGGAGGGCCTGGGGATGGTGAACAGCAGGATAACACTGCCTCCCATCAGAGGGGAGAAGAAGAAAGAGCTGTCAAGGCAATGGCAGGCAGGGGGGACTGAGTGGTGAGTGGCCACACGTGCTGAGGTGTTTGTGTCGCTTCCCCAGAACGCCATGGTGTCGGTGAAGGAGCTGTGCGGGCTGCCGCCCATCGCCAGCCTCAAGCAGTGCATCCTGACCCTGTCCTCGCGCCTCGTGAGCAGCGACAACACGCCCTCGGTGGCCCTCTGCATGAAGGACACCTTTCCTTACCTGGAGCCTCTGGGGACCGTGCCCGATGTGCAGAAAAAGGTGCTGGCAGCATATGACCTGGTAAGCACTTCACACTGCTACCTCTGCCTTTCCCCGCTGTTGGGAGTGGGACAGGCTGTGCCCACTGGCTTTCACACGCCCAAATGTTCCAGTTAAATAAACAAGGCTCTTCAAATGACTTGGGCTCTGCAAAGTTGCCCTTGAAAATTACCACAATGCCACACTGGGCTTTTTGTTGTTGTTTCCTTTTTTAAACATGGTCGTGGCTAGCGCAGGTTGACATTTGAAGAGGACTTTATTTGCAAAACTAGTGGCAATTCAGTCTGGCACTGTTAGTCCTTGTCCTTGGGAAGCAGCAAGATTTGTGTGCTGCCCTTTGCTGGCCTCCCCGCAGCAGAGCACAAGGACAGTAGGTAGGGAGCTGCGGCATGGGAGTTCCCAGGCAATGCTGAGCTCTCCCTGTCCCTATGCTTTGCAGCAGCACTGTTAAACACTGCCCCTGTCAGATGAAATGTTGCTCTTGGGGCAGGCATGGCAGAGTTGATAGAGAAGGTTAAAATGCCCACCTTCTTCTTCTGGGGAAGGAGAGGTCAGTGTGGTACTGGAATGCTTACACAAATGTAGAGACATGAACTGGAATCGTTCCAGATGAGTGCTGCTGCTCATTGTATGACATATGTCACTGCTGTGGGTGACTGAGCAGCAGCTGTGCATGGCTTCCAGCAGCAGAAGTTGCTGTCACACAGCAGAAGTTGCTGTCACACTGTGCCTCTTGCGCCGTGGGGGTGCCCCGCTGCTTCCCGACTTTTTTGGCGGTCTGCAGCAACTGATAGCAGGATGCACAGTTCTGCCAAGCCTGACTTAAACACTGCACTGTGGCAGCCAGACTGAATCACAACTCATGTTCAGAGGACAGCAGGTTTTTTCGCAACTTGAGTTCATAAGGAATAAAATGGTGAACAATCTGGGAGTATGCAATTGCTTCCAGAGACCCTGATGTGTTGCAAAGGGTGATCGCAGCTTTGACCAACTGTACAATGTGCCAAATGCCCACCTCCTTCCCATCTCAATTTTGCCTTTATAACACACTTTTCAGGGGAAAATCAGCTTGTAGGGTGGGGGAAGTCACTGATGTTGATTAAAACAGGAATACTAAAAGTACTCTGAAATAACCCCCGAGTTCCTTCCAGAATAGTTTCTATTACTTGGAAGTGATTAAATTATGGTAATACAATGCCAGCTGTAACAATACCAGAACAAGGATTTGCAAATCCAGTTGATTGCCTTATTTTAGATGGAACCTTTCTGGGGTAGATTTGTTACATGGTCCCATGTCTTTCTGAAGGAGCAAATAGCACATAAATAAGAGATTTTTCTGTCTTTGGAGGCCTGCTTAATGGAGTTTTACCAAAATGAATGTGTCATCTCTTATCTTTGTAATTATATACTGAAGAGTACACATGGGACTTTTCAAGGCCTCCTTGTACTTTGGAAACAGTTTTTCAATTTAAATAGGTGAAAGGCCTCTTTTGGATGTAGGCAGAAACACTTGTATAACTGTTTTAAATAATGGTTGTTCTCACATTTGTCTCCAGTGGGGGAAGATGTAACTTGAATGTCAAGAGAGCGTGTAAATGGTTTAAAATCAGAGAGACAGAGAAAGGAGTTGTGCCTTGCCTACATAAGGATTGACTTGAGATATAGTTCTGTTAAGAAGAACATGATACTATTTTTTTTTTTACCCACTTTGGCTGTGAATGCCTCTTACTTTGCTAAAACTATTCGCCTCTGAAAAAAAAAGCTGGATTTAATAAGTGGTTTTGCTGTATTTTGGATGTTTGCCTTTTGAGACAATGCCAGCAGCAGAATATTGAAATCTCTTTCACCTTTTCAATGTTTGAATAAATGAACTGTCTCTATTAATCTTGATACTTGAAAATCACAGTATGGGAAGGGATTTGCATTTTGAACGTTGACAAGGGGATTCTTGCTGTATAATGACTTCATATAATCCAGGGTATATTTATTTTAGATACTTTTTTTTTGTGCAAATGAGAGCACAAGGAGATGTTGGAAAGCAATATAAAATATTTTAGCTTATTTATTGATTTTAATTCAAGATATACTACAGTTCAGCCTTTTATATTGTTGATAAATATAATGGCTTCAAGGAACTGGATCCACAATGCTTGCTGCATGCGTCTTTACTTCAAAGCACTTTTCGAATTAAAAGGCCTAAGAGCATTTTTAAATGCATAAAATTAAATCTGTTTATATTTGCTTGTCTCTTGTATGAACAGGCTCTAATTCTTAATTCCTTTTACAGTAAAATGGAAAAAATGTTTGACCCTAAATCTCATAGTGGGACTGCAGCTCTGCCTCACTCACTGGGCCCCACAGCACAGGGAACTTGAGTGCTGGGCAAACACTTCCTCACCACTTCTGAAAACACAACATGTGCCGCATTCTTTAAAAAGCCTGTTTGAAAATAATTTCTGATAAAAACAGCCCTAGTGTGTTAGAATTTTTCCCCTTACAGAAAATTGCCAGTGGAATATACCTTTTTATTTTACCATGGCAAGTAGTAAAATAGACTCTGCCTGTGTGCTTAATGGGGCATAAACAGGGCTGAGGGTCCAGGGAAATGGAGGTGTGAATGCTCAGAAACCTGCCACAATGATCTGGAAAACAATTAACTGTCTGTTCCCTCCTGCTCAGCCTTTGTCAGCTGTGAGATAGACAAAGACCCATTTGTGCAGTATGTTTTATTTCCTGGGAAATTAATTTTACTATTGTGCACTGTGTTAAATATCTTCTTTTGAGAGAGACCTTATTAGAATAAAATTTAATGTGCTTTGTCTAAGGAACCGGAACAATTTATTAGGACTGCGTTTCTCATTTTATGGTGGCATTGCAGCGGTTTAGTGGAGCTGCACTGTTGGCCACGTCTCATAGGAAGAGGCTTCATTGAAAATACTGGGTTGTACCGGAGTTTCTGCAGAGGAGAGCAGGGAATAGGATTTGCCAAAATCAAGAAAATGAGGTGGACTATTGGCAATACACAGACGTTTTTTGAAAAGTGTGTCAATGATCAGAAACACAGTGTAGAATGGCTAATTTCAGTTTACAGCTTTAGTTGATTCCATACATAGAGCATGATGAATGGATTCTGATCATGCTGTCATTGCTTCCCACACACCTCCTAGGATAGTGTACCCTGTCACTTTCGGAGTTGCTCTTCAGAGCTTTCCTTTCCTATGAGTTAGGGCTCTCACTCTGCCTCTCTACCTGTGTGCTCCCCCTTGTCAGTGGTTGCTCAGGTGGGCAGCACATGCAGTGTGCCTCACAACCTGTCAAATTAATGCTGGTGTTCTTTGATCACACCTAAAAAAAGGAGTTACTCCATATGAAGAGAGGGAATGGGGCCCAGCTGGACTTGACAGATGGTTGAATTATTCATTGCAAACAGTAATCCTGTGAAGTTAGGATTTTTTTTTTTTTTTTTTTGGTTGAGAATTGTTTGGAAACAGATTGTGATTACTGTGTCTGCACGATATATTCATGTGGTGGCGCAAGCATGCATGAACTCAGGGACACTTGTGCACTTTGCACTTCAGCTATTGGTTAAACATTATTTTCCTCCAAGGTCAAATGACTGAATAATTTGAAAATCTAAAGCAATAAACAAGTGATAATAAATGTTCTTGTTTTTACCCAATCTCCTGGTTCGTGTGCATACAGAAATTTTTCTAAGAAATATGAGAAGTCCAAGTTATCTATGTCTTTTCAAATTGTAAGTAAAAAGAAGTGTAAAAAGGATTGAAGAATGAAGCTATTTGTTATATAAACTCACGTTGGCATAAATGTTTTTCTCTGTATACAGGCCTGATCTTGCTATGTTGAAGCAGACATGGAAGGACAGGGTGGCTGCAGGTACTGCTGAGAGATGGCAGGGTAGTTAAGAACATCTTGGCTAACATGGAGGTAGATTGGGGATTTTTGAGAAGAGAAGAAGCATCTGTGAGGTTGCTGGGAAATAAGTAGAGCTGTTTAATGGCAGTGGTTTTGTTGACATGGCCCATGCGTGCCAGCAGAGGTCTGCTGAAGTGTGTGTGAGGTGAGCTTCTCTTTGTCTGGTGTTCTTTCATGTGCAGTCTTTCTGGGCTTGTCTTGGTGCAGGCATGACTACATTACCAAGAATCAAGTCCTTTTCCCCAGTTATTATGTAAATGCAAAATGACTAAGTAGATTTTTGTGAGCTTTTTCACTGATATTCATACCTCAGCTGGGATCAAGTCATCCCCAGAGGAACATTTTTCACAATTCTCTAAGCAGCTGAAGACAAGGGATATTGCAGAGCATCCTCTGCCAAAGAAGTGTCATAATGCACTGACGTCAAACACAGTCCAGCCCATGGACATTGTCTTGCATTTGTATTTGTTTTAAATAATTTTCCATCCAAAATTGGACATAGGCTGGGAAAGTCAGTTTATTTTTCCACTTCTTATTAATGAAAGTCCCGTTTCTTTCTCTGCTTCTTACAGTTCTCTCACCCACTGCTCTCAAAGTTTCTTGCTCTGTTTGTCTATGTCCATTAGTCACTTCTAGAACAGCAACAGAAAAAGAGTCAAATCAGAACTTCCCTTAGAGAAGGAAGTTCCAGTTGGGTACTTCAGGCTGTTTTAGCATAAGCATATAGAAAACTGACCTCTTTCTCTCTCTTCTTCTTCCATTACTCCTGTTGTTCTGTAGAGGACTGATCTTCACAGATCACATTCTGCCACAATGATTCCATATTCTCCCAGAAATATTTCTAACTGAAAACGTGAAGTTGCAATTTAAGGTGAATTTTATGCAGTTTCTTCTCCAGTTTGTGCCAGTAAGGTATTTCAGATGTTTCCAACTCATGTAACCATCCTTGATAGCTGTTTCTGATGCTGGGCTGTTGCAGGAAAAGACTCGGATACTGAATTCCGGCCTGAGCTATACTGGGACAGAGACAAGGTGAGGGATAGAATGGTGGCCACAGCATTCCTTCCTATGTCCTGGCACTGCATGCCCATCTTCCTTTTCTTGCAAAACTTGCTGACACACAATTGATGGCCTGGTTATTTCTTGTCCCAGGTGTGTACAAGAAATACTCAATGCTAAAGGGAATTCTCTTCAAATTTTCATGAGCTCAGTTTGCTCTTCAGTTGTGTTTTTGAATTGGCTTGTTTTTGTAACCTCATATTTTTGACTGATGATGGGTTTGGATTGTTTTTGAGGTTTTTTTTGTGGTTTTGTTTTTGTAACCGGGCAAAACTCTTCATTGTCAATGAAAGGCAGAGAAGATTGGGATAATGTCCATGAGGAGACACTTAAGAGCAAGCTTCCTTTTAGCCTGATGTTCAATCAGTTTCTGTTCTAAACTTTGGAATATTTGTGAGAGATTTCCTTGAATTGTCCCTTTTTTCTCGTTTATCTTTCCAGCGGGAGCAGTACTTTAATTTGCCACCAAGAGCTTTTCCTCTCTTCTTTTTGTCTTTTTTTTTTTTGTGAGACTGCCGTGTTAATTTCCTCTCTCCTTTTCAGTTTATAGAATAATTCACAATGAAAAGAAGAAATTGGTCTTTAGCACAAGAGTTCATTAAAGTAAAAAGAACATTCTTTTGTTCAGTTTGTACTGATCCTGTGATTAAACTGCCCTTAGTACAGGCAAATAAATAGCACTGTTAATTTCATGTGAGTAATATGATGCCATCAGTATTAAGATATTTTAAATTTCACTTAAAATTTATTTAGTTTAACAGAAGCGACAGAGTAAAGCATTGTTCTTTGTGTGAAGCACTGGGATTTTAAATTTGATATTCCATGCTATTCTTAGACACTAAAGTGAGACAGGTCAGTTGCGTTTTCAACCCTTGGTCTGTTTTACTTTCTGGGTCTCATATACTGGGTAAGGAGAGAACTCCTGGGTTTGGGCCACCTCCTGCTTCCTGTGCTTTCTTTTTTGAGAATCCACCATGATTGTTGCAGAGAGCTTTAGGTGGATTGATAAGAATCAAGTTTATACTTCTTCTCTATACTGGAATTGGGTTTCGTGTGCTTTCATTCTTGTTTTTGTCCAGTTTCCCCCTCACTCCTCCACTTATGTTAAACACATCAGTCGGTAACGTTTATCGCTTTCTTTCTGACATGGGAAATGCAAGTTGTCCCAAGAAATCCTTCCAGCTTCAGCAGCTGGTAAAAATTTCCTCCCTCTGAGTGGACCCAGATACCAACATCCATCCTCTAAAGGTTGCTTTTCAGTAAATGTCACTTGGACCTTAATCCCTTGCAGCTCAGCATTGAGGAGTTAACACACTCTGGCAGAACACGGGAGTCCTGGGGGAGCGGGACATCTCCTGCTCTGCGGGAGTCACTCACGGAAGCAAGCTGCCCTTTGGGAGCTGACATTGAACAGCATCCTGATGGGCTCCAGCCAGATGGCTGGGACTATACAGCTGCCTCAGGAGGGCTGCTCAGTGTGGATCTGAGCGGAGGAAAGGTGCATGGAAAATTGTGATGCAAACATCAGAAAGCTCAGTCTTCACTTTTGAGATAGGCTGGTGGGTTTTGATATATTACTTACAAAAGTGGGCTTGAAAATCTCAGGCTGTGCTGTGATTTATGGGTTTACCTTCCCAGCAGAAAATCTCACAGCCTTCCACATTGTGTTTTTAGGGATTCTGGTCCTTGTCACTTCTAGAAGTAGGTGACATCCTCGAGCAGGGTTTCAGATGTGATGGCAGCTGGAAAAGCAGGGAATGATTCAGACTGGGAAATCATGGTCTCATTTCAAAACTAGTGACAAAAAAGAAAAAGTGTATCTAAATACCATGACCCTATGCTGTAACTTTATTCCCGGGTAGCAGTTACTTGCCTGTTGTACTTGTCTGTTTGAATCAGTCTCTTCCCAGTGAACACCCAGGCTTTGTCCTTGCCCCATCCTGTTGTTGCCATCTTTTACAGCAGCATAGGAAGCAGGACCTCGTGCCCTCTGAAACTGCACATGCAGCTCTTGTTGGGGGCAGAGTCTGGCCTGTCATGTAGGGTCCTGCACACTGTGTTATCAGAGGTGATAAAGGTGCCATAGGCCAGCTAAAATCGTATCTCATAACTGGCTTGGGTCCCATTATTTCTGTCTAGTGCATTATTTCCTAGAAGAACATGTGAGGGAGCATGCCAGGTGATGAACTGAGGTTGTCCCTTAACCTCAGTCACTGAGCTGAGGAACTCTGAAACCGCTCTCAGGATTTGTCATGGAACAAAAGCTGCTTATTTTTGTCAAGATTACTGCTGAGCAAGAAGATGGGAACAGGTTAAATTCTGCTAGATGATCTGGTTTTAATTGTTTGTTCTTGCTGAGCTGAGAGCAGTGAGACTTTGATGTCAGCATCAAAGGAATGGAGGGTTGCTCTACCTGCTCTGCAGTAAGGGAAAATTGACATCCTAGTGCTAGTTTGCTCTTAAAAAATGGATGCAATACCTTCATGTCTGAGAATCTTTAAACAGACATACCAGAAACTCCTGGGAGTGGGTCCAGTAGTTGCATGATTCTCAAGCCTGTTTTTTTTTGTGCGTGGTGGGATAATTTCCTGTGGCTGTATAAATACATCTGTGTATGTATGTGTATATATAAACCTCCCAAGTCATGTTCTGCTTGAGGGATCTGAGCACAGGAGGGTCTGACACATTGGATGTCCTGGACCAGTTTAGCTGCAGCTGACCTCACGGGGCAAACCTTGCTGCTGGGTAGGAAGTGTGGGCACAGACGCAGTGGGGACCCAAGCCCAGGGTGCTGGTTACATGTGGTGCAGGAGCCACAGAGATGCTGGAATCACCTGGCTGGGCTGGCAGTGCAGGCACTGCCTGATGGGCCCCAGCTCTGCATGTGCACGTTTGGCCTCTGGCTGCCTCTTCAGTGACTTGCAGGATTTTTGGGACTGTCTTCGCTGCTTAGAGCAACCTTCAGCATTTGTAGTTGTCAGCGGAATGGCTCCTTCAGCACAAAGGATAATGTGCTGTGGTACAGAAAAGCCAGAGACTGGGTGTGTCTAGATGACAAGTGAAAATATCAAAGAGGAAAAGAATCAATGTGATGCATGAACGAGTAAGTAATAAGAATGAAAGGCAAAGGACACTATCAAAAGTAATTTAAATCTCAGGCATATCCACTAGGTATGTTCTGTTAAAAAACAATTTTCCACTTTCTAGGTATGTCAGGCTTTTTTCACTCTGCCTGTGAAGCTGATAATGGATTTTGTTTTCCATGTGTTGTTCTTTATATCAAAAGAAAGGCCTAAGTATTTTTATTAAATACAGCCTTAGTATATTTAATTAGAAATAAAAATGGGATGAGGAGCAAAATTTGGATCTAAATTCCTCCAGAATTTAGAAGTTTGAGTGTGACAAGTGGAAGCGTCTCTCATTCCTTCTGTCTAATTAAAACAGTATAAGATGTGCTAATTTGCAAGTGTTAATTTATTACTGTTATGCTGCCTTCCACTAGAATCATCGAAACCTACTACTTGGGTTTTCATATTTAGCGTACTTGAAAGTAGGGAGGCTTTTAGCAGTTGCAGTGCTTTGGCAAAGCTTTCAGGTGGTGACTTCTGTACTTTCAGGGTGTAGCATTAGGCAGTCACTCTTCAGTTTCCTTCATTTCTAACTGGCACTGCTTTGGTGCTATTTGATTGAGGTTTGTGGTGAACATCCCGGGACAGTGAGGTTATTGTCAGGCACAGTTTGTTATACAGCATGTTCTTGCCTTCCCTAACAGAGGTATATACCACCTTTTGCAATTTCACAAAAGAGAACAATGGAACAATATTCTTTCTTGCCTGGGCTTCTGAGAGGTTTTGGAGGTTAGTTATTAGCAAAGGAGAATAGTATTTGTATGTGGGGAGGCTCAGGAACCTGTCAGGTAATGGACCCTTTGTTTGCTGTTAATGGGCTATTATAGGAAGATGTCTAAGGGAGGTCTCTTGAAACTTGTGAGTAGGCTTGTTGAAACTACTGCTTTTGGTTTGGTTGGTTTTAGGTGGATTGTTTGGTTTGGTTTGTATTTTTATGTTGTTGTATTTTCTAGTAAACTTCAACAGAAATAATTAAGATAGGATTTGGATTTTAATTTCTCAGAGGAGAAATTCAAGAACTACTATAAGTGTCTGAGCTGTTGTATAGAGTAAAATCCAGGTTTAAATACCTCTGGAAATTAGCTCTATTCATCACTTGATAACATTTTTAATAACCACCTATGCTGAGGACTAACTTCTTTTAATAAAACAACAGTTAGAAAGGTCTTTGCTGAACATAGAATGAAGTTTGTCTGCTAAATCTGTTTTCTTCTTAAATCACTTGTGTTTCCTTCATATTGGTTGCATTGGTGTCTCACAGTTGTAAAGCAGCTGTTCATTAACTTTTGGAACAAAACATTTTTAGAGCAACGGATACTTAGCTTGATACAGATCTGGGAGCCCCCCACAGAAAGGAAGGAAGGAAGGGTCCAGTTTTTATCATATTGCTCTCAGGGCAAACCTCCTCTCTAGTTTCTACCTATGTACTTTCTGTGTGTTAGATATTGCAGGAAACCCTTGGAATGCTAATATTTTCTTCTTTTTTTTTTTTTTTTTTTTTTTTTTTTTTCAGATGATTCAAGAGAGCAGGGTTCTTATTGAGACCGCAGACACCACTCACGACAAGATTGTTCAGTGCCAGAAAGCAGGTAATCCATCTATACTGAGCAGTTCTGGGTGGAAGATGGGAAATAACGTGCCATAATTACTTAGAGTTTGCGACTAATGTAGCATTTTTTCACCTGGATGTAAGTGAGCATTCCGGTCTTTCTCTGGCATGCTCTACCCTCCTGAAGGCTCATCTTCCAGTAGAAATGCAGGTGTGGGATCAGACAAAAATCCTCAGCTTTCACCTTAGAAGTTGTTTCTCCATCTGCTCTACAGCTCTGAACTGTCTGACAGCATTTAAATTAGTCAAATGAACCAAAAAGGCATTAAAAAGAGGGGGGTGAGAAGGTATGGTGCCTTTACAGAGTGCATTCTCTAATTCAGTTGTTCCTTTGAACACAGAGCAGGCATGAGGTTTCTATACCCACAGGACCACAACAATTATAAATATTATTGTTTCTGATAGGCATTTTTGGATTTGGCAAGTGATGCAGGCTACAGCCATTTGCTTCTATTAAATGTGAATAATGAATGAAACTGCTGTTTTGTAAATACTTCAGTTCATCTTTTTAATTAGGAGACACTGGAAGCCTTTTCAAAAGTAGCATTTAACTGATTCCATGTGGTACAAGATTCCATGTGTCTCTTCTCTTTGGCCATGTTGTCATTGTGGTAGCAGAGGGATGAGAGGCAAATGGCCATGTCTGGCTGCAGGTTGTGGGGCCTCATCGTTGTGAGATGCCTTGGGTTCTCTGTATCTGCATAAGCAGCACAAAATTCCTCTGCCCGAGGCCTTCATCGTGTGCAGAGGGTTTAGGAAAGGAACGTAACAATGAAGTGCATCACCAGGAGGGTGTCCAGAAGGTCTAATTTAAGAACAGTACTTTGCACTAAACTATGCAGACTCTCAGCAGCATCAGCCACCTTTCTTCCCAGCTTGGTCTGTGCAGAGAGAAGAATCCACAGCATTTGCTTGGGCACTGGAGTCTGTGTGCAGGAGATGTGTATGGGAAATACCATGCAGTATCATGCCACCACACTGATGTCCAGAGTTTCATGCGGTTCCCTTCTCCTTCCTTCCCCCTGGAAAAAGAGAAATTTTTCAAGCATGTTCAGTTTGCTGCTGCATCCTCTTGTATTTTCATTTTTGTTTGCTTTATTAGCCTTAAAATTTCTGATTGTAGAAGGAAACTCAATCAGAAGAGAAATGAAGCGCTTGCTTCTCTGAAGCCATGGGATTTAGAGAGAGGAAAGAACTGAGAGGTATCCCTCCCTGTGGTCATTTGCCAATTGGTTTGTTGCAAATGTTACCCAGGCAAATTTTTATGTAACACTTTTAATGTGGCAAGATGAAGCACTCAGAATTAAGAGGTGTCAGAGGTACAATTGCCTGGGACATTGTCCTTTACCTCACCCCAGTGCTGCTTCCTTTGAACACGTGTTCCACCAGACCTCTGCTTCATAGCCTGTTTCCGTGCAGGTTCCAGATGCCTCAGGGTCCTGCTGGCTCTCCCAGACTTGTTCTTGTGTGACTGGTTTTGTTGTTTTTTTTAAAAATGGGCAGACTGAGCCTGATGCACAGAGGTCAGCAGCAGCTTGGAGGACTGACCCCGCTAAATGCTTTCACTGGTGTTGCTACCTGCAGCTTAACAAATGCTTGTGGCTCCCTCTTTCTGGAGCAGTGCTGTATCCAAGTTGCAGATGGAGAAGTGAGGGAAAAATAACTAAAAGGATGCTGCATGAAGGCAGGGCTGTCCATGTAGAGCTGAGATCCATTAGCCTTCCAATTTTTTTCCAGGACAAAACAAGTAATTTGAAGATATTATTTTCCTAATTGAAGTGAAATGATTTGTGAGTCAGTTAGGATGAAACACACCTGCAAGGAAATCTTGCTTTGGGTGCAGTTATTTAGACAGTTTTCCAAAGGATGTACTGCAGGAACTCCGTTAGCCTTGACAAGCAAAGCCTGTGAGTGGGTGAAGTTTTGGAATATAAAGAGTAGAGAGAGAAATCTTGCATTGTGTGGGGTTGAATACCTCAGTGTTATTGAGCTCCTGGAGCTGGTGCACAGGAAGGAAAACCAATTTTAATCTTCCAGGAGTGCTTTGGGCGAGCTGTGCTGAGTACAAGCCTGCCTTGGACTGTCCTTCAGCAGCCTGCCAAGTAGCCTCTGCACCTGCACTGCACACATGTTCTCTCCATTGGCATTTCTTTGATGTCATTTCAATGAAGCTCCAATTTGTGAGTGACATTTACCCTAAAGTGTTAAGGGAGGGAGAGCTATGAAGCAACTGGAGATGGAGCTTGGTTTGTTCAACCAGGATAGGCTTCAGATGCTTTGGAGTTACTTAGTGCCAGTTTGGCCTTTGTAAGGTACAAGTTAAGGGAGCACAAGCAGCTCTTTTGCATTTTGTCTTTCAATCCACACGAGACTCAGAGAAATGTGTACAATGTGCAGATCTTGTGAAACTGATGGGCTAATTGGTGTACCAATTTTTAATCTGCTCCCAGATTTCCTGAATTTTTGTATCCAGCAACAGATTTGCAGACGTTTGCCACAGAAACTAGCAATGAAATGCAACAGGGCTGTGGTTGGAAGTCTGTTCTTTATGCTGCAGGAGTCACAGTCCTGTGATTAGAATTATGTGCTTCTGATGTAATTTATCATTGTGGAGTACAAGGGCTTTTCTGTATGGCTGATTAAGATTAATGAGGAGATGTGCATTGGAGCCTGCATTTACTGTGCTGAACAGGTATCTTCCACACGTGTCAGACAGACTTCCAAGGTGCAAAGTCACCAACTCAAGGAGAGTGACAAGCCATTGCCTTTTGTCGCAGTACTGGCAGCAGGTGCAGGCTGCAGGCAGAAGTGCTGGAGGAGTGTCTGTGCGGGGACCAGTGCCTGTGTGGAACCCCAGCACTGGCAAGTAGAGCCACAAACCAAGTGGAAGCACAGCCCCAACACTGTACATAGCACCTTTATTCTGGAAAATGTTTTCCCAGGATGGAGTCATAAAAAAGAAAAGGAAGTGGGGAAAGCACAGAGGAGGTTGTAGGAAGTCCCACCTTCAAGACTGAAAATGCTCACTCAACATTTTTATAGGGAAAATCAATTGTGCATTGAGTGATATGGCAATCTGTTTTTAGGAATGGAATTCCATGAAGAGCTCCATAACCTTGGGACAAAAGAAGGTTTGAAAGGAAGAAAATTAAGCAAAGCAATTGAGAGTTTTGCATGGAATATTACAGTGCTGAAGGTAAGCACAGAAGGTACCACTTCCTGTCTCATATTAACTTTATAAGTAAACCTTTGCTCTTCTAGCTCCGTTTGTACATCTTACTAATTCCGAAGAAACATGTCGTTCTTTTTTAATGGGATGTATCAATTACCCCTGCTTACTGATATTTCTCAAATATATCAATTACACCTCTGATTTGCAAGCTGTGAAGGGAATTTATCTAAGCCTTGAACAGAAGAGGAAAGATGGGTGGGTTGTGGTTTGTATGATTAGGGACGTAGGTTTGGTTGTCTGTTCTGCCTCTTGTACCTTGAAAGTGACCTGTTTGAGGTCACTGTGTCTCAAATACTTGTTTTGTAAAATGAGAACTGGAGCATCTCTTTGGGAAGGGACGGGGGGCAAGAGGGGCTGTCAAGAAAACACATGAGGGATATTATAGATCCTGCAGGACTATGTTTCTAAAGTGGAGTGCTGTCCAAACAGCTAAAAGGGGATTTTCAGCCCTTCATGGTGGCTGTCTGGGGACATACCACAGGGTGAAGTTGTTACTCACTGGCCTCTAGCCGCTGGCTTAGCATCAACCAACCACAAATTTTCATGGTAGCCGTGTGACTGAGCCAGGGTGAAAACAGCTAGGGACAACCAGGGATAGGAAGAGGAGAGGATTTGGTGGAGTCGCAGCAGAAGACAAGGAGAGGGTCTGAGCCAAGCAATCAAGTTGTTAGCATTCAACTCTCACCTTTCACAGCCTCGTTTCCCACCTTGCTCTGATAGGTCACACTTCCCTACGCTCTGTCCCAGCTGCTCCCTTGCTCCAGCTCCCAGGTTGCCCGGTCTGGCAACATCTCCCTGTGACCTCAAAGTGCTTTTCCCTTTCTGAAATCCCAGAGCAAGCCAGTTAATGAAAGGGAATTTTTACTAAGTTCTTCATCAAATACACCCCTAAATGTAGCATGCAACAACATTGGGACAGGTACGTGTCAGCATTGTGGTGCTGGAAAGAGCACTTAACGTGTCTTGAGCAGGAGAAGGAAAGGGAGTTGGGATCAGAGAGGCTGAATGGCAGAAGTGTGTGGCAGAGGCCATTGGTGGTAAAAAAGGGTTAGAGAAGACCTGGGACACCTGTGGTTTCCTGCATACCTCGATTCACCACGAGAGAGCGGAAAAGTGAGGAATGGAGTCAGTGTCAGCTCAGTTAATTGGACCTCTGATGAGGAGAAAAGTCAACTAGTTCAAACTTAGATACTTAAATAGATAACCAGTTCCACACAGAGCAACTGAGGTTAGTAGCCAGAGTCCCATCCAAAAGCACACTAGGCAGTTCTGAACATTAATCTGAATACCTTTAGCTGTGTTGGGTAAAATAAATGTGTAATGATCAGTCACTCTAAATGTTTTGATTTTTTAGATGTTAGTCAAATATGAAGTTTGCACATCTGAGGGTGTCCCATGATTAATGAACATACAAGTAGGGGATCAAAGGAACATTTTCCCTGGAAAATAATTGCTGCCTAGCACATAATGTCAACATACTGGCGAACTTCTAAAAAATCTAGTCAAGGTCAAGGAATAATTTACTTCTTTCATTTGTAAGCCACAACTTATTTTCTACCTTTCTTACACAATAAAATATTAACGGAGCTTGTGACAATTATCCATGAAATGCACATGAAACATCTTTTCATTCTGACTGAAGTCCAACTCAGGAATGACATTAGAAAACTGGGAATGAAGTTGTGCCTCGGCTGTGTGATATGAAATCATCACTAACTGTTCTAATTTGTCATCTTTTTTTTTTTTTTCCCCCTTAAAAATACTGTCTTTCAGTGACCCTGACCCTAACAAACCTCCAGTGCTCTCCTCTTCAGTGCTGAGTCCTCTCAGTGCTGGTGAGAGCTGCTCAGGAGGATTTGGTGGGAAGAGGCTGACAGCCCCGCCCCATTCAAGCCATAGGTGTCTTCCCTGTGTCCAGTGGCAGGGTGGACACTGCAAATTTATTTCACTAGATGTTGTTACAGTGTTGTAAGAAAAGGACAAAAATATCCCATAACATCTTACAAATGCATCAGTTGCTTTACAATGAGGTGAGGTGAGTGAATAGCTGATGAGAGAAAGCCTCTTTGTGTGTTCAGGGTTGTTGGAGGCAATTACATCATGCGGCAGGAGTCAGTTTGTGAGAGATGCCCGAGAGCAATAGCAGGTATTATGTTGTTCTTGTGCTGTGAAATGATTAATAGTCTTTTCCTAGGCTAGTGAAGCCAAGACATATTTAATTAATGTGTTTCTTTATAAAAACTCATTGCAGTAGGTAAGCTTTGAATAAAAGCTTAATAAGAAATTGCTAGTGGCAAAATCATTAAATAGCTGCAGAGTGCAAGATTAAAGATTAAAGTATTTTATAAAAATCCTAACTGTGGACATTCTTCATGTTTAAAAATGCCCTGGGGTATTTTTAAGAGGTGAGTCAAAATAGTATGTAATTTTCTTCCTTAGTTTATATAAACTTAATTACATATTAGAAGTACCCACTATAAGGACAAACTGTTTGCCAGAAGGTAAAAATGTCACTAAGAACATGGATGTTATAACTTGGTGACTGTCTAACAAGTCAGCTTTGACCTCAATATTTATGAAATGTCACACCTTCCTCTTTGGTTCCATGTTGTGTAGAACACAGTCAAGTTCACAGAGAATAATACTGAGAGGCATAACTTAAGTACACTGAACAGAAGAATCATGCTCTTACAGCAAGATTACAGGAATGGCTATGATCCCAAATTTAATGTCACTTCCATTTTTATTTCCATGCAGCACCAGCCCTGTGTCTTTGTTTTCCTCTCTGTACTTAATTAAGTGCCAGTAGAATGCAAAGGTAGCAAAAGAAATTATGTGTTAACCCCCTCACAGGGAGCATGGTGTTAGGAACCCTTCATTTCACCCTACGAGGCACGCAAGGCTGCTCAGCTCAGCTGAGTCAATTGTTCTCGTGTGACCTTCCCTTGTCACAGAAGGTCATGATTCATTTTCATGAGATATTTCTTGTTTTTAAAGCAGGTGACTCCACCTTTCCCAGAGCAGAGGCTTTTATGTAGTTTTGTGGCCTCATGCTTGTCTCTCTCCAGATGCTGGAGCTTCTCCTGCCAGGCTGGCGAGGCCACCTCTGCTCTGGTTCCTGTGGCTGCTTTTGCAGTGAGCTCCTTCTGCCTGCGCTGGGAGAGAGAGGAGCACCAAAGCCTGGAAGGCAGAAGCTGAGAAGCCTCCTTGGGGCAGTTCTGACCTGGAGCTGATGAGTCCTGAGAGCTGGGACATAGCCCCTGCCCTCAGTGCTGCTGTAGAACACTGGGTGGTTTTCAGGTCAGGTGCGCTTGCATGTGGGTGATGTCTTGCAGAGCCAGCTCGGGTCTGCTCCTGGCCTTCTCGGCTCAGGACAGAGCCAGCTGCCACCTCTCCCGGGGCTCTTCAGCCCACTGCATCTGCCTCTCCCATGGGATCTTGTACACCAAGTATTTTGCAGTAACTGAGGAGCTCTTAGCATCTGTCACACTGATTCAGTGACTGCTATATGAATTTTTGAGAGTGTTTGAGGGAAAAAAAAAGTTGTAGCCTGCAAACCTACTCTCCTTGCTGGGGAAAAACTGTCACAGACTTCCAGGAGGTGTTTACTTGAGCAAAGAAGTTGGGATCTGCTTGAGTCCCAAGAACCCGGCAAGTAAGTGAAACAAAGTTTGAGTATATTGACTGTGATTCAGATTTGTTGCTCTCATGTGGACATGCTTTGACAGTCTGCAGACAGATTTTTCTGGACTGTTTGTGCTTTGGTGGGTCAGCACATGTGAAGTCTAGAAGCAATACCAAGAGGTACTTGTATGTTGATGGCAAATTTCCGGAGAGTTAATATTGCCAACATGCTGGCTTATTTATAGACAAAATATGGGAAATGAAGATAAAAGTGGTATTTACTGTTTTGTTCTTCTGCTGAAGGGAAAAACACTTAAATGTTTGAATCTAGTCTGTTCTGAAATGCACATGGATTTTTAAATCTTTTTTTGCTGCCCACGATAAGATTTTACCTCTGCTCCCCTTAGTCTGTCTGTTCTGTCTTACTAGGACTCCAACTATTAATGCATGCCACAAGACATCAAGTGGTTACATTTTCAGGGATCATTTCAGCTCTCATCCATGAGTGTATCTGTTAATTATCCTGCATTTAAATTAATGCTGATTAACTATATCAAGAGGAATTTGCTGAATGCAGAAGGCATACAATTATTAAATTGCTAATGCAGTTCTCTCTTTGTGGGAGGCATCCACAATTTTATGATGGGGTTGTGATCAGTGGGCATAATATTAGCTCTGGTGTAAATGATTTTATGCAGCAAAACTGTGCAGAAATAGCACTTCTGCAGGGTGATGTCCACAAATGACCTCTTTCTTCACCATAGTCATTTGTGACAATCAGCCTCCAGTTGCTTGGGAAACCTGCAGCATCCAGACCCCTCACTTGAGTGGCAGAGCCCCAAATGCACATTTTGAGGCTACTTGCAGAGATGGAAGCAAGATTTCTGACAGATGTACATACAGACTACCTGCCCTCACCTAAACTGAGATAAATTTATCATCACTATAAGGTATCAGTTTTCTTTATGAAGAAAAACTACTTGTCAGACTATGATTGATATTCTAAAGCACCTTAAACACAGAGTTTCTGATGATCTTTGGAAGAACTAGGTCCATTCCCAACCTTAATTTAAGGATTATTGTAGTGCACTATGGAGGTGTTTTTGAATGGATACTGTACAGTATCATAAAATCTTGACTCATTTATATGAGTCTTTTCATATCAGTCCTTTCTCCTGCAGTTAGAAGCATGCAAGAGGCATGGCTTTGTTCCTTGGCGTGCTGCAGAGTGGACAACAGAGTACCACAACAGAATCTTAGGAATCTTATTTGTAGTTAAGCACAATGATAACAATATATTCTGCCACATATTATATAATTGTTGCTAAAGGATTTGCATGACAATTTACACTATCTAGATCTCAAGTGAGAGTATGATGGATTCATGAGTCCCCACAAAGCTGCTGTATTCTATGTACTATGTATTTTATTCACTGTGTCAGGCTTTCCTCTGACCCCCAAAAATTCCTGATACCATATCTTCCCTCCTCTTCCCAGCCTACCACTGTGGACATGAGCACATTGGTGTTCAATTTGTGAAACTTCAAAACTAGATGGAATATAAGTCATAGTGTGAAATTCACAGAAAGAAATTCTTGTGATTTGCTGTCATCTCCTGACAGTGATAGTCCAGTAAGAGCAGTAGGCAGAAGTGGCTTGTGTGGCTTGGAGTGTTCATGCCTGCCTTTAAGTGCTGGGCTTACTGTGTTGTTCTGTATCAACTCACCTGTGGCTACTCATACCCAGATCTAGATAAATGTGTTTTACCCCAAAAGCTTTTTTCCCAGAGAGACTAAATGTCTTTCCTGTTCTCTAGTTCTCACATTGTTTGCATTTGCTTTGCTAATACAGTTCAAACTTTCGAACTAAGAGCAGGTTTTAAACCTCTTCAGTCTGTGTGCCCTGGCTACTTCTGAAGGATCTGCTGCCTTGTGTCAAGATGTGCTGAGCTACAGTGGAGATTGTCTGAGCCAGTCAGTCTGTGATAGAGTGGCAGATTTTACAAATGTGTGAGGAAATGCAGAGCTGTTCTAATGATTCACACAGTGACTAGATCAGCTTGGTCTCTTACACATGAACTGAAGGACAAAAAGGAGAAACTTAATAAAAAATAGTTGTCTTTCTGAGAGTGCTAGAGACAAGGTGACAGGGGCCATCAAGGTCAACATCCATTTAGTCCTAAATACCAACCTGCTTACTTTGAAGCAGTTAATTTAAAAGTAGAAGGAAAGATGAGAGAGGAGGTAGATTTAGGTTTTTCTTTATTGAATCTGAGAGTCTGGAGGAGCCACATGGGAGCACAGCTTGTTCCCAGACCCTTTGTGTACTCTGTATGCAGTGGTGAGCACAGTGGAGGCTCCCAGCTTCGGGGCTGGTTCCAGGGTAAAGGCTGTGCTCCTGGCTCTCAGGACATGCTCCAGGGCTCTTCTGTATGTGGAGGTGTTGCGAGATTTTTCTGGGATAGGGGATTTAGAGTCCTTTGAATGATCTTGAGTTACAAAACAAGGTGGTGTTAGTGTTGTGCTTCACATGCCAAGCTGTTTTGATTAGTGTATTTTGTAAACCAAGGAAACCAAACCATGTGAGTATTAGACAGGATAGGCAGATCTTTCTTGTACCTAGCAGAGTGCTGTTCTCTACTCATTTGGTTGATGAAGGCCTCTTCCATAAATGGTGAATGCACTGGTTTTTGTTTGTTTTGCCCAAGCCCAAAGGCAGGAACTAGAGCTCTTTAACAGACAGTCTCTGTAGATTTCATCAGTTGTATCTGGTGGTGGAAGCTTCTCAAGTTGCTTCACCATTGTGTATTAGGGTAAAAGGAGTGTAATCCAAGTCCATCAGGAGTACTAGTTAATCAGCTGGAAAATCCTGTTATTCTTGGCCCTCAGCCATGCTGCCAGAGCATTGCTTCAGGGAGGATGTAGTGAGAGGTCTCAACAAGTACAGCATAACCTCTCTGGGTACCTGGCTGTTCCCTGTGAGTTTTTGAAGCCCTAATGGTGTTTCTGACAAGGTCTCTGTTTTCTTGGCCAAGGAAAATTCTGAGACACAAGTTGGATTTAGAACAAGCTAAATATTTGCGTGTGTTTAAAATACACATGAAGGCCACCCAGGCAATCTTAAGTCTTCAAGTACCAACTGCTGGCAATAGCAGGGACTAAGCAGAGAGTAAAGATTACCAGGGTTCACAGATCTTGATGATCTCCTTCATGATCCTGTGAGTTTCTGAAGGGCATGAAGTCCCAGGATAGCCTGACACAGAAAAGAAACTTTGTCCCCTGTTAATCATTTATTGCTGGGGTTTTGTTGAATAGTGTCACAGCAGGAGTGTTTCACTCACTGGTTTCACTGACTGGCAAGGAATGATTGTCCAGACATTCAGATCAGGCAGAGTCTGTGTTTGTCTGTCCAGGCACAGGGACCCACATGGGCTCGGGGGTCACTGTGCCTGGTACCCCTTGTGCCAGGGCCATGCAGCAGCGTGGGCTTTGAGCCCAGCCAAGGGCTTGGCACACTGAGGTGCTGTGCATAGAAAACCACTTCTAGTATCACTTCACAAGTGGAGGCTTGTCAAGATGTTTGAAGGGCCAAACAGATGCCCATCTCTCTCTCTTGTGTAGGCTGGCACCTCAGTGAAGCCCTCTGCTTGGTTGTCTGTCCTAACTCCATTACCTCTCTGTGCCTCATGTCATCTCAGTCTTTACTGTTTCTTCTCCTCAGCCTCAAATCCCATTCTCTCTGCATTGTCCCAGTTGTATCATCTAAATCATGCTAGTGTGGGGAGCAAACCACTTGTGACCCCTCACCTTGATTTAGACTAAGCTCTGCATGGCTCCAATGTTGTCCTTCAAGATGCAGTTCCTGTGAGTTATTCCTCCATATTTTGTGCCACCTTTGCCCGGGGGTGGCTGCTTGTGACCTGGCACTGCTGTGCTTGTGCCTTTGGGGCAGACCCATCACAGCCTGAGCCCCATCTGTGCTGCTCACATCGCTCTTCTCTACCAGCCTGGCAGGGATTTTGTCACAAGGGTGTAAATGCTAACTTCTCCTGAGGGGGTGTGTCATTCCATCCAAAGACTCTGCAACTGGAAAGTAATTAATAATGTTCAGGTGGAATACAAAGAGAGTTTGTTCTCTGAAAGCTGTTTTGGGCAGCAACAAGATTATCACCTAAGAGGTTATTTGAAAAATCAGCACGTAGGGTTACAAGTTTCTTGAAGATCCTCATCTTTTGAGGAAAAGCAGTTACTCCTGCATATATGTGCTTGGGCAGAACTGCAGAGCTGTGTTGGAAAGTTGGCACTATTAAGGGGAGGCAGCGGGAAGAGGAGGGATGGCGTGAAGGAAACGTGGATAGATATAAGTGGTACCCCAAGGCAAGAAGGCTTGCTTGGGTATAAAAACTGGGTCAGTTCTTACTGACCGCTCTCAGGAAGAGACAGTGCAGGCAGAAACTGCAGGTGGCATAGGAACTTGGGCAACTTCTGCCACCACACCCTCCCTCCCCTGCAGCGATGACATTTTTATCTGAGACATGGATATCAAAAGGCTGCTGTACTTGCAGCGGAGTTAATTAACACAACCTGGAAGACATGGAAATTGGGAATCTAGTTTGTGCCAATCTGACAGCGTGACCTTGTTCAGAGGAATGAAGGCTGTAATGGAAGTACGAGTTTCTGCAGAAATTCACACATTTCTTGATTCTGTCTGTCAATGGCTGTACTAATAAAGAACAAGAGAAAAGGACCAGCTCCCTCTGTCAGGTGTTCTGGATTGCAGCGTAACCCAAGCCAAGCTGCCAGCCCTGCCCACATGGCTCAGGCAGAGAGGCAGTGCTGTGGTGCTGGGAGCCTTTGCTCCCTTGGGTGGCACTGGGTGAGTGGCCCACACTACCTTGCCTGGATGTTTGTTCATGCCACTGAAGGCCTCAGGGAGCAGAGGGCTCCGCTTCTAAGGCATCCATGGTGGGTTTCTGTGAGGGAGCCTCCACCCACAGCTACTTCCTGAATTTGTTGAGTGTCAGGGAGAGACCAGGGCGTTGATTTGCACATGGCAAGAACATTAAGAGAGAATTGCTTGTATATTACTTTTTACCAGCATTTGCTTATTGTTAAATCTGTGCTGTGCCATTCCCTGGGAGCGGTAGCTGGTACTCACCTGAAACAGTTGTGTTTGAATGGTGTGTGGTAAGATGTTTAACATCTTAAAAATTACTCCTGTGGTGTATTTGGAGCTCCTTACAGCTCCTGTCAGCAGATCACATACAGTGTCCCAGAGCTTACAAATGATGACAAGCTGACTGCCCCTTTTGTTGTGTGAATTATGTGCCAGCATATACAAAACCTGTTCCCTGTGGGGGAACGGGTATCTAATTTAAGATAGTTCCTCAGGGGAGCTCAGGAGGCGATGAAAGCTGCTGGTTGAATTGGAACTTCCTCCTCTGCAAGTTGCTAGGATGGTGCTTGGACTTTCCCTGGCACAGTCAGTGCCCTCAGTGAAATCCAGGCATATATTTTATAATGGAGCAGTACCTGGCCCTTGTGCTTGGTCGAAGCTGGGGGCTGGCATGTCTGTGTGAATGCCAAGTCCTCACCTTCTCCCTCCCAAGCATTGATAGAAATCCTCTCTCCCTGTGTCAGAATGTGCATAATGCAATTGTTAGCTGAGACCTTTGACTTCTGTAACTTGTGTGAGTATATGAGTCATGGGAGCCGAACTCTGAATCCAGCAGGGAGTGATTTGCTGGCACGACCTTCCCTGTTTCATTGTGCCAGTCTAGATTCCATTACTGCCTCCTGACACTGAAAAGTGTTCATCCACACCACTGCATATTCTGAGGGTTGTGGTTAAAGTAAAATGCTCTTTAACTCAATGGTGGTATTGATTCATTTTTGTTGTCTGGAGCCACTAGCAGTAGAAGGCTGTTGAGTAAAGACTTCTGTGTTTACATGTGTGATTATTGGAAATATGGGTCTGCAGGGAGGGCTGGAACAGTGAAAAGCCACAAACTGCATTAAGTGAAAGTTGTGGGTGTTCAGGAAGACCAGGCATGTGCTCTGCAGTTTTTCTGCCCTGGATCTTATGGCAGACCCCATAAACCCTAAATGTGGCAGGCATTTCAAAAACCTTGGACAGGAGCTAGGGAAATCAGAGGCCCAAGTACTTGTGGGTGGAAGTAAGCTTTACTGTAGGAACAATGGATTGGGAAACTGCAGTCTTGTATTTTTAACAGCTGCAGTCTTCTTTTACCTGGGTCATACGAATTCAAGTGTCAGGTGATGAAATCTGCAGGAGATAAAGGACGCTTTCTTACAGGTCATTTCCTCAGGTACAGGTGGGATCCAGTTGTGGAGAAAAGTGGAGACAAAACCAGTGATTCATGTGCTGAGGCAGCTGCTATTTATTTTTAGATCACAAAAAGAAAAAGATGGCATTTCTGACGTCAGATAGGCTATTACATGAGAGCAGTCGGACTTAGAGGAGTAAGTTAAAAACGCCTATTTAGTAGCTCTTTTCTCCAGTACCTTCTGTGTTACAGATAAGACTTAGGTCTGGTATTTGCAGGAAGAGCCTGACTGCTAGGCTGTGATTGCTCTGAATAGTAATAATAGAGGTGATAATTGCAGTTAAGTTCTCTCTCTGTTCCCTGGGTTCCCACTCCATCGGGTGGTGACCTAGGGATGCTGGTGTATGTAGCAGTGGGGAGGAGCTGAGCCACACGTAGGCACAGAAAAGCACTCCAAAAAGTGTTTTTACCTTTTCAGGCATTGGTGGTGGTGGTAGTTGGACAGCCCGAGCGGCCCGGTTTAGCAGTCTGGGATAAATGGGCTGAGACTGGAGGCTGCCAGCAGCAGCATGACAGTTTCCTTCAGAGGGTAGCTCAGTGCTGTGATGCTGGGTAGTCTAAACTCATCTTCTCCAACCCTCCCCAGTAAATGTGGAGGTATTACTGCAGCCATCTGTAATAATGGCATAAAAATTGAGTTCAGTTTGGCTGAAAAACCTTGTATTTTCTGTGGGATAGTATTGTAATGGGTTTTAAATTATGCTTGCTCAGATTCCCCCACTGACATTTTGGGGCAATGAATTTGTAAATGAACACTACCCCTATCCTGCACCACTAATTTTTGTGCTTGGCTCGCTCAGTTTGCTGTGTATTTCCATTCCCGTCCTTCTAAAAAACAGAAAAAGAGATTTCTCACTTCCACCCAGGCCTGTTTCTGGCCCCTGCTGATTTTCTCCTCCCCTCTCAGTTGCTTCCTTTCAGTAGCTCTCTGCCTGCTGGGTCAGTCAGTGTTCTGCTTACAAAAATAACCCTATCCGCTCCTGCTTGTACTTGATTTCACATCTGCACTGGGAAGGCAGGGCTGGGATTCTCCCAGGAGAAACAATCCCTGTTAGCATGTGAGCCCCGTGGCTGTGCCCACAGGAGCCTCTCTGACCACTGGCTGGCAGAGCATGAACAGACAGAGTGGCTCAGCTCTGCTTTTACTGAGCTTGCTGTCCAGTCCCACCAGCAAAACCTGCCTTTGGCTGCAGGGCACCAGAATGCACAGGGCTGATCCCTGGACAGGGGCGAGGAGAATCAGAGCATTTGCTCAGGGATCCTATAAAAACCTGTTCTCTCCTATTAGTTAGATAGCGGTTTGTGCTATTTTTTCCTTTTGGCACTTAACCCTTTGTGTGATTTGGAGGCTTTGGTCTCAGCTTAAAGCTTTCTGCTTCAGCATGAAGTTGTTTGTGGCCTGTGCTGCTTGTGAACATGTTAGAAACTGGCTGCCCACAGCTCCCAGCATGAAGGGAGGGGGGTGTCATGTCCCGCCTGGGGGAGTGGGAATAGGGAGCTTGGATGGCTTCTGCAGATTCCCATGGTGCAGTCAGCTGGTGGTGTTGGCCAGCAGCCACTGCAGCAGCAGGATTTGCAAACCACATATTTGCTAAGGCACTAGTGCTTGTGGCAGGCAGAAAGGAGCAGAGCCTTAGGAGCTGCATGTGGGAGCAATGCTGAGCGTGGTCTGTCCACAAACACTCTGCTCTGACTGGCACAATTTGATTTCACCCTGATTAGATTATTTCAGTTAGAGTTAAGCACAGCTGTAGGTATTTTTTTAGCTGGTGTATCTTCAGCACTTGAAAGGAGAGCAGTGACTGTGTGACATTGCTGCAATGCTCCCTCCCTCCAGAAACACCCAAACCAGCACATGTACGTGTTGTCTTCAGTCAAAGCAGAGTCAGCTCAGAGCTGGCCACTAAACCCTTTCCAGGTTCTGATGAACTTAAGGGACATTTTGCTGGCTGCACTGCGATGAAAGGCATGATTTTGATGTTAACTGTGTACTTGCAGCCTGTGGATCTGAGAGCCAGCACAGAGGGCACTAAGGGAGCAAGGGGTGCCAGCCGAATGTTTTGCTTGGGGGCTGCCTTTCACAGGTCTTTCATTAGGTGCAAAACATCTCTTTTCCTGCAGCTGGTCCTTTTACTCAGAAAAATCAAATGCAAAAAAAATTGTGTGCTTTCTGCCTCATGTTTCTTCCCCTTGTTTTCTTTTCCTGGGGCTCTAGACCTTACTGAAGTTACCAGTTAGTGCTGGTACTGGTACATGTGAGAAATTGGGTTTTGTGATGAAAAGAGAACTAAAACATGAGTGCCTGGACATACAGCTTCAATTTTCATTTCATGGCTGTGTATCAAAAATAAACAGTGCCCAAATTTCTTCAGAGATGTGGGGTTTTCGTAGTATTACTTGTGCACTCCTGGGCTTCCAGCCAATCCTGTGATTTTAAACTTATCACCAGAAAAAAAAAGGTTCCTAGCATGGAGGGGTTGACAGCAAGAGTCCATACATTTGTGGCTGTGCTTGTGAACTGTCTGATGTAGTGCCTGAGAGACACACAGGCAGCTGAACTGCTCAGCACATGGCTAACATCAAATTAATGGCATTATTTCTGAAAGCAGATTCCTGCTGCAGCACAGTTACAGTCAATGCTCACATTCATTGCTTTTGACAGCCTGATATAACATAATATAATTCAAATGCCCATGTGAGATGGAAGCGTAGGCATTTATTTAAAAAATAAAAATAAAAGCCCACTCTTTTTATACATAAAATTACTTCTCAAAGGAATAAATTAGTAGCCATACAGTGCAATTGACTTGCAAGAGCCCCTGGATGTCAGTGAAAAGCTCTTTTTAAAGATCAATAGGGAAGGCTGTAGCATGAGTGCTTTTACTACTTAGGTGTTCAAACAAATGCTTGGTGTTAATTCCTTGTCAGGCTTTGATTGAGGGTTTGGTGGGGCACTCAGCTGAGTTTGAGAGCAAGCTAGCCATGTATGTCCTTCACCTTTGTCTTGTTAGGCAAATCCTGTAAGAGAATTTCAAATACAGACCCTCCTTCCTAAGTTGCCATGGCTGCACAAAGCAGTGATATCCTCGTGCTGGCAAGGCCAGCAGCCAGAATCAGAGGGTTTTCTAACTGTTTGCTTCTTTGGTAATTGCCTGACTGTTCTCATTGAGGTTGTCCTCGTTTGTTCATTTCTACCTCCCAGGCTGCTCTCAGGGTTGTGTTTGGCTGTGTCACATAATTTGGGAATATGAAAGTGGTGGACCAGCAGTTTTGTAATAACCGGGCAGCCTTGCCCAGTGTGGTGGAGTGGTGGCTGTCTCTTGGTATCCAGCACAACCATTTAGATTTTAACTGCACCCTCCCAACAGCTGGAAAAGAAGGCAAGAAATGGTGTGGGCATTTATAATAGGGAGTGCCATACCAGCAGAGATAGGACAGTGTTCCCTCTTCCCAACCATTTATGTCATGTCACGTGCTCTGGGATTGACTGCTTGGCTGCTCAATGAACTGTCACCAGCCTCCTAGAAAACTAACCAGGCTCATGCAGATCAGCTCTGTAAATCCCTTCAAGTCATCCTCTCCAATGCAGACCTTCGGGGTGGGATGCAAATGGCAAATTAAATCAGTGTAAAAGTTTTGGGTTTTGTGTGGGATGGCCTAATATTGAACAACTGTCAGATTGGTCTAGTTCGGGAGTTTAAATAAAAGTAATTAAAATCAGAGAGAAGTGGTTTTCAGGTAATGTGAATGTTGTTTTTAACACACCACATTTACATGGTTAACATCAGGCTCCATCCCTGGGTCTGGCTACCCACCTGCAGTCACGTATCCACTGGGTGTGCACAGCGCATGGTGTGTAATGCCATTTGAGCCACAAGTGAGGTGAACATTTGGTCTGAGTTACAACTTGGGGCCATTCTAATTTCTGCTTACTTTGTTCATTGATAATTTATTCACTCAGTCTATTTATTATAATGTATTTACTAATTTTTATTAACTTTCTCTGTGTCCCTTTGCTATGGTATCTGAACCCCTAGAGAGATTTGTGTCTCAGAGAGGACCAGGCTGATCCACTGGAACAAGCCATTCATGGCTGAATGGGCTTTGTGCAGGTGCCATAATCCAGATTCCTGCCCACTTTCCCTTGAATTACTAAGAGACCTGCTTTGATATGGGACCAGATTGTTTTGGAGTTGCCTTGTGAATTTTCCCAGCCACCTGGAGTAATGCTGGTGTTGTCCTCTTGTCCCTTACAACTGGATGCACTGAAGAAGATACTGTGCTTTGTAAATGGTATTTGCAGAGATGATTGCTCCTTAGCTCTTGTCCCAGCAGTTGTCCTTAGGTTAGGTGCTGCTGCCAGGAGGCTGCTGACTGGGATGCATCACCCTAGGGCTGAGTGTCTTGGAAAGGAAGTGAGTGCCCTCAAGGCCTTGAGTGCTTCTTGCAGGTGTGGTTTTGGTTTTGAGACTCATGCAAGTATCAGGTGCAAACAGGATTTCTTTTTCCCTGAGTAAGGAGTTGGGACATACAGAGCAGTCAGGGCTGGTTATGTACTTCCCAGTGCTTTTCCTGGAAAAAGGAGCTTGGGTTTCTACTTGCTCAGCCCCCAGTGCAGCGAGAGACAGGCAGGAAAGCCTGGAGCCAGCATCCATGTGGCTGATTCTTGAAGTAAATGGAGAGAAGATGACATGAGGAATAATTTGGGTTAGATACAGAATTTGTAAGAGACTGTTCTGTTAACTATCCAGCTTTTCTCCTCTTTGTCATCATCCTCAGCCTTGTTCTCCTAGGCATTCTAGCTGCTGGCTACAGTGCATTGAGCAGATCAGCCCTAGAGCTCTGGTCTTGTTGCTTGACACAACCTTCAATCATTTCATTTGGTTTTTCTATCAAAACTGCACACAATGATCTGTTTCGCAGTAGTTATGCTTTGCTGCTCTTGCTTACAGAGATTTAGCACTTTATGTATAATGGTGACTGCTTTTCCCTAGCTGGATGTTTTCTTTTCCATACATCTCAGATCTGTTCTCTATGTGATATAATTGATTCTCAGTTGTTTCCTTGCAAATTTTTGCTAGACCCTACTTTGGGAAATGGGAGAGAAGGTCTCTGGCTGTCAGTAACATGCTGATATACCAGAAGGAGATGCTCAGTTTGATATCTGAAATCACCAGCACACCCTGCAAAATGTGATGACTCAGGCCCCAGCGAGCACTCGGTCGAATCGCCTGATTTACTCAATGTCAAAGTTATTGTTGGTTCAGCCAGCTAGAAACAAGCTCTTGCATTTGGTTTACAATGGGTAAGTGAGAAGCTGTGCCCCTTAAATGATACACCAGTAGTACAAGGAATGCCATTTAAGTGCCATCTTTTATATTTGTGGCCTTTTTATTTTGCTGGCAGGAAGTGAATTTCTGCTGTGCAAGGGTTTAAAGATAAACTGACAAATAACATTTGGACCCTGCTTTTCCTGTGGTGTAATCATTTTTGTAATCCTTTATTTTTCAGTGTGTGAGGAGTGATTATAGCCTTGTGTCTAATCTTTGTGTACAGTAATTTTTCATGCCAACATGTGCATTATGATCTCTGTCACAGACAATAAAGCAAAACTGTTGACAAGCTATCTGCAATAATAATGAAAAGGGTGGGTTTTTACAGTCTGCATTGATTCAGCAACACTGTGTTTTTGGAGTTGTCTGTTCTGAAATGTGAATGTATCATAATCAAATTCAAATCAATTGTCCCCACATTTAACTTTGAAGGAGGCGTGGAAAAATATCTGCTTTTTGTAATAAGTTTAACATAACAGTCTAATCTTTTCATTAATGATTTCCTACCCAAGATTACATTTTCAAAGCCATGTGCGATCATTTAATTGTGTGCCTCCTTATTAATATTAAACACAATTAGTCCTACTTTGAAAATGCAGCCCTTGCAATAAATGCTGCCTACATGCAGAGTATCCCAATGTGAGAGCAGCTCTCCAGCATTTGGAGTCCCTTGGCACAGATTTTCAGTGCTGTTACCATGCCTGTGTTGCCTCTGAAATGTGGAGTGGCGCGGTGCTTGTGGCTGTTTTATTTGACTGTGTCTGGCTTTTTCAACCACCCGCTGGCATCCACTGGCAGCCTCTGGAGATTTTACTTTGTGATTAAATAGTAATGAGAGAGCTTGATTCCTTGAGAATAAGTTAAAAAATAACAATAATATCACGAGCATGATGTGGGATGGTGTTAAGACCTCCGTTATTTGTTTGTATTTACTCAGCCCTTGAGGATTGGCAAGAAAAGCTCCCATAATGTGCTATCAGAGAATGTGTCTGCTCAGGAGATAAGCAACTGTCTGCTTTAGCAAGCAGCAGATTAGAAAATGGCTTTCACAGCTACTGCTTCAGCCTCCCTGGAAACACGGCCAGTTTGGAACGCCAGGAAAGCCCCATTGCTCAGCATGGGATTTTCTGGTTTACCCGGAGCAGTGCAAGGTGCTCGTGTGGGGCACCAGTCACTGCAGCTCCCTCCTGCTGGGCCTTCAGGGTCCTCCTGCAGCCCCTGGTGCTGGCGTGGGAGCTGCCAACACAGAGGCTGAGGGTGCTGCCAGTGCCATGACTGGGGTCCCCAGGGCTGGGGATGCCACCACCTGGCCTGTGTGTTGCAGGGTGTTTCCTAGAAAGCATAGAAATAGTAATTATTAGTGTACATGCCCATATATTTATATTTAGGTGGAAATATACATGCAGTGTATATAAAAGAAATAATATTGTGACGTTGAAAACAAAATGGTGCCATTCACCTAACCCAGCTTTCATTTCCCCAGCCCCAGAGCGGGTTGCTGTTGGATATAGGGCTGTCATCATGACTCATAAAAACTTTGGTATTTTATATGGAAAAAAACAACTGAACCTACAATTATATGGAATTTCTCCCATTTACAGCCATTGCCAGTGTCTGTCTAGAGCTAGTTGTGCTTCTTAATGCCTTTCATGGCTAGTCACGGGAACCGAACAATATTTAAAACCATGTCAGATTATGGGTTTTCTAAGCAGTATTAACCTGTCAAGGTAAAGGCTTATAATCTTGCAGTTGCTTGACAAGCTGCATTATTTGTCCTGTAATGTTAATTTGTGCTGAGGCTCTGCAGTTCAATGTAGTTAGGTGTATGAAACCTGACTTTTAATGTTCCCTAAGGCTAAATGAAAATGGACCCCTTGATAAGTTTTTGTTAGAACACTTGATGGGTCTCTTCTGGCTTAATTCACTGTCCTGCCAAATGCTGAGTTCAGACTTTCTCACGAGTATTTATTTTCAGAAAGGCTGATGATACCAGCAGCAGAAGGGAGATAGATGGATAGATGCTGAAGTGGACTCTCATGGTCTCCCCTTGTCTGAAAGAGAGATGCTTTGTTTGTAAGGGCAAGCAGGATGATTCTGTGCACAGAGATGATCACAATGGCTGGTTTGTGAAGGTTGTTTCAATGCAATCATGCTTGTAAAGTTTACTCTAGATTCTATCCAGTATTTAGTTTGTTAAGGTGTTGACACAATTTTACCGACATTCTTCTTAAGTGGATTATGCTCACAGCCAGTTTTTCAAAGCAAACAGATGGCTTTTCAAACGGAGCATGCACACAGATTTTTTTTTAATGGTGTCTCTAGAATTATGACAGCTCTGTCAGAGAGGGCTAGTTTGTCGTTAATTTTCTCATGACAGATGATTCAAAATAATGTTTGCTTTTTCGTCTTGCTCAAATGAACCAGCTGTTTAAAAATAAAAAACACAAGGAGGCTAAAACATAAATCAGTTGGTCTGTACATGAATGGAATTGCACTATTTTGGTAAGTCCACTTCTGCTTTTAGATCACTGTAAAATAAGAATGTCTTTAAAATATTAGAAGTATGCTCAGGAGGCACGTGTTTCTTCTTGGAACCTGAAGACATGTTGTGCATCGCCTCAGACAAAATCTGTAATCTGAATTGCCTGGTTACTCAAATGTGAAATCAGAATATGTATATGGGAGAGCGGGTGGCTTGGCACTTTCACATGGAATGTGAAGTCTCTTGGCTTCTGGGGGCTTTGGATGTGAGTCTTGGAAGGGCAGAGTCAGGCTGCCATGCTCCAAGTGGTGCATCTAATCCCAAATAGTTTCTGTCCATGTGTGTCTCAGTCCCTGGACAAACACACGGTTTGTGGGCCGCCCTGAGAAACATTTCCAAGCTTTGCCCTCACCCTGGAGAAGGGTTGCTTCTTGCACGATGAGGATTTTTCTGTTCTTGCACATGAGCACACAGTGCCAGGTTGGCTTGGAGAAGTTAAGGTTGCAAAGCATGGTCACACTGATTTTTCCCTGTTTGATGGTGAAGTCTTCAGTGTCGTTGGTCCTGTGTGCATAAGAAATAGCAGCTGGGGTATTTCATCCTAAAGCCAAACTATTTAAAACTGCCTTTGTGCAGTTTGAAGGGAAGGAATATGTATGGAGGAGATACACCCTTTCTGATAACATTATCATGTCATTAATGATACATATTTTGCTTATGTAGCAGTCGCTACTACAGCACTGTCGCTATTCCTGTGCCATTTGCAGAAAGGTAGGGACACCAAGGTGGGCTCGGTGCTCCAGGCAGCTCTGGGGCTCTTGAATTCCTGCCTGCTATCTTTAACCATAAACAAAACCTCTGACATAAAAGCAAGCTCATAGCTACAAGAAATATCCGCTGCATAAATTGTTCTTGTTTTGTTTTTTTACACCGCGCCTGCTGACTGGATCCCAAGCTCTTTGTCTGTGAATTCCCATAACTGTCATGCTGCCGAGACACAAATCCCTTCTAAAGAGCTTCATAGCAAATAGCACAGAGCTGCTCATGCAGTCCCAGTGCTTTTTGTTATTCTCACACTGAGTTGTATTCCCAGCATCTGGATGGTGATTTGCATCGTTCAGCAGGGACAAATTCATGACACCCGGAGATGAGGCAATCACATTCTCAGGCACAGGCTGCCGTCTCTGGATGACGTGGTGACCCACGTGGTGTTTACCAGTGCTGCAGCCCTGCAAGCCACCATTGTTTCTTGGTTGTGAACATTGTGTACAGGGGTTCAGGCCCTGTGAGTCCAGTGCCAGGCACTGGCAAAAAGGGAACTGTGCTCATCAGTGTAGGATAAATGCTTCCTCTTAGCTCTGGGAAAAGGGAGAGCAGAGATGCTTCCACTGCTGGAAGGTGTCACACTGTGACTCATCCAACACATCTGATTTGTTTTGAGAACCCAAGGAGGGACAAGTGATCAGTCCCCTCCAGTGAGCCCCATGTCCTGCTTTTGTACCCTCTGAGGCCCATCAGAGTACCTGTGATTTGCAGGAGGTCGGGTTTGCTGGCAGACACCTGAATGTGACATTTCAGTTAGTGGAGGTATTCCTTATGAGTGTAACCAGCTGCAGCATGTGCTGTATTTCAAGCTGTACTTGGGGTGACATTAGGAGAAGAGGAGCTCAGGTTCTTACTAATACGGAATTTTAGCAATCAGATGCATCTCCTGGGTTTTATTTATTTGTATCCTGTAGCTCCAGAATCTTGTTGCTTCATGGCACTTGAGATATCAATGTTGCATAAATATTCATTTTGGCATTTATGAACCCCAACTCCTTAATACAAATTTCATGTAACACATTTTTCCTGATTGTTACAAATTGGATTGACATCCTGTTAGTCACCTCATGTTTACATGCTCTCAGAAGATACAGAAGCAGCATGTTGTTCATGAAGTCTCATTCCTATTTGCCTTGCCAAAGGTGCCAAACAAAACGGTTCAGAAGAATTCACTGGAGTGCTGTGGGATGATGTGTTTCATATGGGCACAGCTTGGCCTGCTCTGCTCAAGGAGGGCCCAAGGCTGGGTATCAAATCCAGGTGCAGGGAGGGGTGGCTTATCAGGGTCTCTCAGCTCCTAAGGGCCCCCCCCCGGCTGGGAACACACAGCCATTGCCATGTGGGATCTGATGGCAGGGAGCAGGGAGGGAACAGTGGCATGGGGAGAGGGGTGCCATGTGCCATCACTGCCTTGGCCTTGGCAGGACCTTGCTGTTGACTGTGGAAGAAATGCCTTCTCCCACTGCCTCCTTCAATTCAGGCCAAAATTATCTCCCAAGGGTGGTGACATTGAAGTCATGAAGCTTGTCCCACCCTGTGCAGTGCTGGCTGCTGCCTTCCTCACTGTGCTGGCACCAAGCTGCAGGAGGGGCTTTAGTCCCATTTCCAGGGGGCAGAGATGATTTGAGACGGGACCTGGGACGTGTAGGGACACGAGAGCAGTATTGCTGCTTTTGGCCCTGAGCTATGTGTGCAATCCCTGACTCTGTCCTGCATGTCTGTGCATCCCCAGGGCCAAGGAGATCTCCTGAAGAACGCCAAGAACGAAGCCCTGGAGAACATGAAGCAGATCCAGCTGGCGTGCCTGTCGTGCGGACTGAGCAAAACTGGGAGCGGGCAGGCGGATGCCAAGGCAAAACGGTGCCTGGAGGCAATACAGGAGAAGGATACTGGAGATGAGAATGGGAGGCTGTGAGGGGCGGCAGAGCTGTTGCATTTGTCACAGATTTCAATAACTCTAAAACTATTTTTTTAAAGCATTTAAAAATTCACACAGGAGTGCCCTCTATAGGGTGTGATAGTATTAAAGTCCTCACAATGTCAGTATTTTAATGCAGTTAATTTATCCAAGTTAAACTCTGGTAGTGAGATTTCTAATGAAGCCAAGCTGTCTGTATGCAAGTGCGCGTGTGTGCGCACGTGCAAATCCTGTAGACACCCTTTCATGCATTACATTAGCCATTTGCTAATTTATTCCTTTGTCATCTTTGAATAGGCCTGTTCATTCTGAAGATCAAAACAAATTGAGAGCACTTCTATCAGTTTTGGGCTTTATTTTACTCTCCAGCTTTTATCATTTTACTTACAGGTTACATTACTGTTATGCTGTTTAAACAAACAAACAAAACACAACAAATATCACTGACAGCTGTTCTTGTGAGGACAAAACTGGTGGTTTGCTGCAGACCCTGAAGGTGATTTTTAATGAAACAATTACAACCAAGTAAACAGGATATTAAATGGTCAGAGTTGCTAAGTAGATTATCAGTAGATTTGAGGTGTATTTTTTGCTGAATTTAGCAAACTGCTCTTCAGGGTACACCCAGACAACACATACTAACATAAGAACTAGCTAATTTAGTTTATTCCAGAAAAACACTGCTACCTTGTAGATCTGCAAGACAGCTACAGTCTTTGCTGATAGGCATTAACCTGAGTAGTAATGATCATAGCTAGTCAGCCCTGTAATTATGGGGAGAGCTGTGAATACCCTTTGGTGGTCATGAACTCTGAAGGTGACCTTCAGGCTGTTCTGAAACACCCAGTGGTGCCACTATTAAAAGGAAGATTCTCCAGATTTCACAAAATGTGAGCTTTAGTACAAGATATGTGAGAGGTCAGACTTTGCTTGCCACCTTCTGCATAGATGTTGGAGTCAGCTGGATGAAGCAAGCAGGCTCTGGCCTTATGTTTTTGTGGTTAAAATCATGCTGTGCTAGAGATGTGAAATCTTCAGGGTTGAAGATCTGCTGCAGGTGTAGTGTAGAGAAATAGCTTGGGGAAAAAACAGGGTGCCAGAGTTTTTGTGCAGCAGCTACAAATATCCTAACGCATGTCATGTGTTTGGGGTGGTTCTGAGAACTGTCTGCCTCTTTCTGCCACTGTGGAAAGGAGACAGAGAATGTCCTGAAGCAGTGCATCCTCATCCCTCCCGGTGTCTGGCCCACATGTGCTCACAACATTCATTTCAATCGTTTAAGTACTGTGCTTGAGTGGAGTATTTGTGTTACCTTTAACAGGACTAAGTGTTTCATGGTTATAAAAAAGACTATATTTATTTAAAGCATTGCTTTTATTTTTAAAAGCTACTTTTTAAATTAATTTGATTAACAAATATGCTAATTTTCTGAACTTAACAAAAAGTAATTGCTGAAAGTTTGATTGTTGGAAAAATCTTATATAGCTATTGTGTTAAGTTATTTTTGACTTCTTAATAACACTATTATGTTCATGTTGCACATTACTGAGAGAGTAAAGCTATGAAACAACTTTGACCCATGATTTTGCAGTGATTTAACACATGATCCTGGATAAAGTTGGGTTAGAATGGGTAAGCTTCTTGAGAGAATGTCCTGCTCTAACAGCAGCTGTGTTATTGCAAAGATTGTAACTTAAGTGCCTTAAATACCATTTCAGTAAAATTTGCCACACTTGTTCAGATCCATCCCTAAACATTCTGTTTATCTCTCAATTAGATTATGAGTGTGCATTCAGACTTCACTGAGGTCTGGAGAAGTGTTTTTCATGTTTCAGGCAAGGCATAAAGCCCACAAAAATGGTGTCAGTGTGCATGTTCAAGTTTTGCCCTCTTGGATTATGTTTGTACAAAAACAACACTTGGCCTTAAGTACTTACAGTTAGGGATGATGGAAACCATAACCCCAGCACCATCAGCCTTTGGAAAGATCCCTCTCAGAAGGGAGAGGTTGCTTCAGGAAGGGTGGGTGGCTTACCTCTTGGTGCTTCATTTAAGTCTAGAAATATCTTGATTTTCTCAGTCAAAAAGCCTGTCCTAATGTCTGTACAGGAACTGCTGGCAAAATACCTTCTCTGATGTTAGGAACAAACAAACATGAAGTTACAGAGAGAAGGGCTTTCTTTCTGTGCTCTGTGTACAGGGGGTACTGCACAGCTCTCACTGGATGCACCCAAAGTGGCTGGATGGAAATCCCATAGCATGCACACACACCTTTCATGCCATGATTAGCATTCATGTCATGTCCTATGCCAAGGTCATGTATTCTGCGCCAAAATACAGGAATAGAGAGTTTGGGGCACCCTGGACTGCCCCAGTCAGTTGGGACAATTTGTGGTGCTAGCACCCAGAACCCTGCATCTGAAGCAGCTCCACCCTTCCTCCTGCACCAAGAGAGAGGCTGGCAGCAAAAGCTAATCCGGCCTTCCTCTGAGCTCCTTTGAAGTCAATGGGAGTGGAAGTGAATGATAAAGTGGCAGCTGGTGTCATAAAAGTTCAGCCTTGAGGGAGAGCACATGGAAAAATCATATCCAGCATCAGCAACAAACACACACAGGACTGAGTGCCTGGCCTTTTTGGAAAGTGTTTCATGGCATGCCTGGCTTCTTGCAGGGGCACAGCCTCCTTCTCTGGGCCCTCTGCTGGTACAATTTGCATCATATCCTACGTGAATGGGTGGATATTATCTGTATCACTTCTATGGAAGTTATGTCAGGAAGGTGTTACAGGCATTTGTAGTTGTTTACAGCGTAGTTGAACAGCTAGAAATTGGAGAAGTTCTCAGGGACTGGTGTGGGGAGCTGTCTGCCCTAAGGGAGCACAGGAGTACCGGGGTTCTCTCTGCCTTCATCTTTACAGTATTTGTTTTCTCTCTGTCATTCTCTCAACTGTAAGATAAGACTGATGTTTTCCTTCCCAGGCACAGATTAATTACACATTCCTGGAAAACCTTTGAGTTTGCTCTTGCTCTCAGGAGAACAACCAGGCACTGTAGCACCAGTGTCTGCCAAATCCTTCCACTGCTGGTGAGCACAGGTGAGGCAGCACGAGTGGAAATCGACACTCCCAAGGGCCTCGGTTCCTCCAGGGATGTCTATTCCATGTGCTTGTGTCTCACTCCTACCAAAGTGCACTTTTGGTCAAGGGTGGCAAAGGGGCAACCACCTCAAAGGTGTTGAATTCCTGCAGGTTTCCCAAGCAAGGATGGGACAGGCAGCTCAGAGAGGCCCCACCAGCACTTTCCATGGGGCACAGGACTACAGTGTGACCTGTACCTGTGAGGGGGACACTGGGGGCCATGAGAAAAAGATGGATGCAGAGGTTTCACTTGGATTTTGCTGCTTATGTACATGCATGAAGGAATCCAGCCATGAGGCATGGGAAGAGGCTGAATTAGTCCAGCTCTTCACAGACCAGATTAGTCTTATATCAGCAGGATTAGTTTTTACCAAATTTCATGAGCTGGCATGACCAGCAGGACTTGACCCCTTTCCCCTCCCTTTCCTGAACTTGGCATGACTTAAAGCATCATGCTGTTCTGCTGCTTTCTATATCCTTTTTCATGTATTTAGTTCCCTGTTTTTAAAGGAATAGTGCAGCTCCCCAGTGCAAAGAAGGTGAAAGTTTTGTTCCTCTTTCTGAGCTTCATCTCCCAAAATAGATTATCAGATAATTGCATGCATAGAGAGCTCTTTCCTGTGTGATATTCCATCTCTCTGTTCAGACTAAAACATTAGGTCATAGCCTTCTTGGCATCAGTCCCAGTCCTACAGGGCAACAGCAGCCTCGGGCAGGGGACTAACCTCAGGAAGCTTCAGAAGAAAAAGGTGAGGGGGTCACAGGAGCAGGATCTTCAGGCTCCACCACTTACTGTGGGGCTGGGCATGGTGGCCCTGGCTCATACCTCAGCAGTAGTAGGTGAAACACACCTCCAATAAAACCAAGCTTTGGTTCTTTTTGGCCCCTCTCACTGCCCAGGTAAGTGTGAAAATCCATTGGTTTCCATAACATTGTACCAGTGAAGCGGTCTCCAAATTGCCACACCAAGCAAAAGGCAGCTGGGGAGTACTGGTGGGATGCATTTAATGGGTCCAAAGTGCGAGTGCTCTTTGAGACTGTTCTGGCACAGTCCTGGCAGGTTGCCTTTGCAACAGTCTCAGGCAGAGCAGTCTTGCATTTGCTTTCCACAGCAAGTCCCTGAAAAAATGTTTTCTTTTTGAAATCATCTTGAGGGCTTTGTGAGTTCAGTAACCAAGATGTCACTGACCCGGCCAGAAATGTGATGCAAGTGCTGTCTCACCAGCTGTTCTCTGCAACAGAGAGTACTGTGTGAACATGCCCCTGATCAAACAGGTCATGTTCTAAATGAGGATGTTACACTATTTTTGATTACTTGAAAGGCTTTATGAATAAATTGCTTTTGCAGAAAATATTCATGGAGTAATTCCAAGAAAACGTGCAGACATCAAATTCTCAGCAGACGAATCTTGAGCAGGAGACAGTGTTGTGTTTGACAGCTGTTTGCTGTGCACAGTGCACACCATCCTCCTCTGGGAACTGGAAGAAAAATTAATTATTCCAAAGGCAAGTTTGAGTTATAGATGATGTTAGAAGTTCTTTTTCCTGTTAAGTTTCACTGCAGAGACTCACTCATTTAGAAAGACATGAATATAGTAGAATTGGGGAGCAAATGTGATACTTGAGGCCAGAAGTGCTTGGAGAGGAGGTGGCATGTTGAGTGTGGGGCTGTGCATGGGGGAGCACTGGGAGCCCAGGAGGAACCATCAGCCCCCCTGCAGTGGCAGGAAAGACCATTTGGCCAGGGAGCATTTGGTAACCGGCAGAGTTGGTTTGCACCAGCAGAAGTTTGCACAGACCTCATTGAGGGCTGGAGGTGTGATGGCAATTTGTCCCATCCCTGACCCAAGGATTACTTGGATTTTTATAAGGATTACTCCCACTGAGGTAGGAGAAAGAGGATTAATCTGGTTTGTTTGGAAGCACATATGGGGAGAATGGAGAATAGAGATGAATTATTTGTATGCTTCCTCAGATAGCGTCTGGTGAACCAGCTACGCATAATGCAATTAAAAGCAAGATAGAAATTACGGTTCAGAGAGCAGGAGCTGCTGTGATTATTTATGATGCTGATGGATGGAGAGGGGAGTTTTGCAGTTGCAGCATTAGTGTGCCCTGCATGGGGGAAAAGCCGAGTGCTGCTGCTGCCTCCTGCACCTGGCAAAGAGGGCAGAGTATGGGTTGCTGCTATGCTTCATTGCTGGGTCCTCCCAAGGGGGAAAGTCAGTGTGCTGGAGGAGCAGAAACAGCATTGAAGAGCATACCAGTATTGGCAAGTGCATTGCTTGCTGGTGTTGATGTACTCTGCCTTCAGGATTCACCAGCCCTTACTCAGCCATGCTTTGCTGGTTTGCAGCAGCCTTCCTCCCACAAGGTGTTTCCAAAGCCATTGGACATCTGGTTTGCTCCTTCTTTTTGTGCTCCTTGATGGACTCTAGTTTTTATGGAATCTGAGCAGCAAGAAGGAAATGCTTTTGGGAACCCAGCCTGTGGCCACAGGTACCCTTCTCTGGGATGTGTGGGGCTGCTCCCTCAGAGACTGCCTGGTGAGGCTGTTTTTAGGAGGCTCAGATCAACTATAGCAACAGGGGGCTCAGCTCCTACAAAGCCAAGCTGTAATTTCACCTGCTGATGCTGTGACTACATTTTGCTGGTATCTTGTCTGTAAGTAGCTGGTTATCCACACAAACTGCTGTGCTGATTCCTGGTGAGACCCATCCCAGTTTCCCACTGCCTTGCCATGGCAAGCAGTATGTTGTCCCAACTCCTGAGGGAGGGGGTGGCAGCACTGTTTCAGGACTGCCCTTAGACTGTGGTGTGGAAACAGAGTTACTCTGAAGGATTTGATGCATTGAGCAAGAAAACCATCTAGGGGTGTACAGAAACAGGCAGCTGATGATGTGGCACGGTACTCCTTTATCAGATCAGCTGAAACATTTTGGAAGCGATTGACTACAGAATTGAATTGTCATCAGAGTAAACCAAAAATGCTGACTCCATGAGACTGGTTTGCAAACTGTGTTTGAGGTTGGCTTGGACTTGCTTCGAGGCTCATGCCCCTTAGGGTAAGCAGAAGATGATCCTTTGGTTCTGGAAAGCCTGCTTTGGTATTTAGGGTCTGAGCAGAGGCAGCATGTGTGTAACTGCCTGCAATTCAGCATGCTGGGGGAATCAGCAAACCCAGCTGTGTCTTTTTTGGTTCCTGATTCTAACTTGATATTTCTTAACAAGGTGATTGCAATTAGCCAGTAGCTGTGATTCAGTTGGAATTGCCCCCTCCAGGTCTTGAGGAGATAATGTGAAAACTCACACCGTGGTCTGTGACACACTGTGCACAGAGGCTGTTGCCTGGAGATTTTTTTTTGTTAATGCTTAAAGGTCATAATTACCATCAAAGGAACACAAATATCCACAGGAAAAATGTTTCTACCAGGCATCAAATCAAGGATAGATGAAAGTCTCCAGTGTGGAGTCAGATGACAGCATTAATGAAGACAAAATGGTATCAGTTTTGATTTCTCTCATTATTTGTGTGAATCTGGATGTGAAAATTGACTGAATAGTATTTATTAATGATGTGTATGGAAAAGAGGCTTAGGCCTGGTGAAGAATTTTTATGGGGTAGCTTTACATCTTGGAGCCTCTGGGATCCCAGCTGTCCAGCAAGGAAAATACTGCTCATGAGTCCCTAGTTTCTAAGGGAGCAGATAGCTCTAAGACCTGTCCTTTTTTCTGGCAGGTGAGCAGAGCGCAGACAATGCTCAGAGCCATATCCTGGAGAGGTTCAGGTGCATCCATGTGTGATACCCTCCAAACACAGGGAGCTCCTCAAGAGGGGGCCAAGGGGCTCCTGCTTGGAGAAACTGCACAAACAGCAGCATCTCAGCCTGATGGGGAGAGCAGGGAGTCTCCTGAGCACTGCCTGGAGCTGCAGTTCTGGGCATGAGGCTGCCAGCCATGTGCAAGGCAGGTTTTCCTGGGCAGCTGAACCCTCTCTGTTGGCAGTGCTGAAATAGGTATCTTTAGGCAGCCATTGGTCCCACCTGTGTCCGCTGTGCACTTCAGGAGAGGAGTAGTTTTATCCCAACAGTGCCTGTTTCATTCTATATCTTACAAGTATTTATAGTGGAAACCCTTAAAGGGAAACCAAACTTTAATCTGCATAAAAGACAGCTGCTGTGACAACTTGCCAGAAGGTGTACTCTCGTACAAGGTCAGGTGGTGTATCTCTATGGTCATTTGTCAGGTTCTTTGAACAAGAAAATCCAGGGAAGCTGGCGGGGATTCAGGTTACCCTGCAATCATAGGGGTAGATGTCTTCATGTGGCTGCTGCTTGCAAAGAACAGTTTTGTCATAATGAATTACTGAGTCATGAAATGAATTTGTACATCTGCAAAACCAAAGGACAGGGAAAATGGGTGGCTTTCAGTCCCACAGCCCTTGTACTCTCTGTCTCGGGCACTGGGGCCTGAGGTGGACTGTGACTCTGCCATGGGGTGACCAGCTGAGAGAACCCTGTGTAGCAAATCACAGAGAAAGTCACAGGGAGGAAATGAAGACCTGTCAGGAAGCTAAAGTGACACATCTTGTTTTGTATGGTACTAACATTGCAACGTGGCCTGATGGGAACATGACAATAATCTACAAGATACTGCAGTAGGCACAAGGACAGTTTCCTGAAATTTGTGAGGTCAGCACTGGGAGTCCTAGGGTGTCTCTGCTTTCCCACGTAACTTGTTTCAGCCCCCACAGTGAGGCAAATTAACCTTTTCCCTTTTATAGCATATCATGAATCCTCTATTTTTCCTGCTTCACTGAAAACAGTTGTACCTTCTCCTGGGAAAGGGAAATTGATTGTAAGGAGTTCAAAGAACAAAAGCTGAGCAGGTGGCTTTCTAGATTATACACTTTTCTTGGCAAGAACTGCTTCTCTGAGCAATGTGCCTGCCTGCAAAAGTGAAACACCAAGAGCACTCAAATTCCCTGGGACAGGAGCAGCAGCTTCTGGAGAGTGAAGGCTCTGCAGAGTGAAGCTGAAAGGATGAATCTGTTTAACCGCACATCCCATTAAAACCGGCAGCTGGACAGAAAATTGCCTCTAACGGCATCCAGAATGGCTGAGACATCAGACAGGGATTTAAGGCCGTTGCCTGTGTGATTATGTCTGCCTGAGAGACTCAGTGTGGAGCACAGCCCTGCCTCTGCCTCCTGCCAGGGCACAGGGTCAGCCTTGGAGCACAGACTGAGTGGGGCAGTGGGGCCTGGCACCTGCCCTGCTCAGCACTGGGGATGATGCACGGGGGGGATGCCAGAGGGGGGTGAGAGCCTCTGAGCTTGCATGTACTTCAGCAAGTGAATGTCTTCATCTTGGAAAAGGCACCTCAATCCCGTGAGGTCCCTGCTGAGTGCTTGGTTTGTGCCAGATGGCAGTGGAATAGGCCATAAAAGCACCGTTTTTGTAGTGCCCATTCAAGGAGGGGAGAGTTTTGCCCTCTTTTCCTAGAAGAGCTCCTGTGGGACTTCTGGACTCCTGTGGCTGTCATTATTTTAACAGTATTGTATCCTGCTGCAATGTTTGTGCATCCTGCATCCATCAGGTGGGGCAGTGTGTGCTCCCTGGACACACGAGGGACATGGAGACAGTGCAGAATTTGGCTGATGGGGACCTGAGGTCTGTAGCAGAGCAGGGAACCAAACTTCTCCCCAGGAATGCAGTGCAGCTCTTTGCCTTTCCCATGCAGCCCTGTCCTCTGTGTACTACCAAGTACAAGATAAACTTTTAACCTTGGGGTTAAGCTTTTCTATAAGACAGATGACAGAGAGATGATGAGGGATAAAGGTAATTAATGATATCACTCTGTCTTTCAAATACAGGTTGTTTTGTGAGTGATTGGACAGAAACTTCTGAAAGCAGAATTTAAGCAGGCATAAGATTAGCGAAGATTAGTAAGGATTTCTGCCTGATATCCTAAATCTAAAGTCTTTCAGTTAGTAATCCTTTCAAGTCAATGAATTTCTTTTAGGAAGGAAAAGATATAGGTTATACAAGAGAGTTCAAGAGTTTCACTTATCATGTGGAAGGATTTAGAGCTGTTTCCAGTGCCTAAACTGCTTCCACCATTTAAGGGAGCCCATACTGTTGTCTCAGAGGAAGCCACAGAGAAATCTCCTCTTGTGCTGTGCTGATGCTTACATGGAGAGTTGCCCAAAAATGCTTCAGTTACAGAATTTTCCTGGTCCCTTCATATAATGGTATCTGAGTTCATCCTTTAGGACAAGGTGACATACATTTTTTTCCTCAGAGATTGTTCTACATGGAAACCCCAGTCTGCATAGCCTGAGCACAGGCTGCAGGTCAGCGGAGTCTGTGTGGACCAATGACTACGCTTTGCTTCAGTAAAACTGCCTGTGTATCATGCTGATGGTGGGAGTTTTGTGCTGAAGGGGCACAAAGGCTTCCTGCAACTGAAGCACATTCCCACCATGGGTAGGACATCCCTGCAAAGGGCTCTGCACTGGCAGTGGTGTGCTGTGAGCTGGGCTGCACGTCATTTGCCAACCTCCTACAGGCTCACACAAGGCACCTCAGGTTCAAAGACCTGTGCAGTTACCTGGGTCTCATTTTTTGGTGTTTCCTAGTAGATGATGAGGAACTTTGCTGGGCTGCCAGAAGGTCGTGCCTGACTGCAGCAGACGTGTCCTGTAGGATGCAGAGGGAGAGGCTGGCAGAGCTGACCTGTGCAGGGAAGTTAAGAGCCTTCTCCTTAAACAAAAACTGTGAGCCCTTTGCTTTCCCCTTGAGAACAGTGGGCTTTGCTGCTCCTCTTCCACCACCATTTTCCCCTAGTTAGCAATTTCCTGACTCTGCTTTCTGCGTTTTATTCTCCCCTGTCCCTTTTTTCCCTTCTCCACTGTGAGCACGGTGCTGCTCCCTGGCAGTTGCCATAGAGACAACACTCTTACCTCTGCTTTTCTCTTCTGCCCCTCTAGCATAGCCAGTTGCATCATTCCAAACGTGCCAGCCTGCCCTGCTCCCAGCCACATGAGCAGGCTGTGCTGCAGAATGATGAGCTGAGTACCCCTGTCCCAGATGGATGCCTGAGCCACTATATAGTACTTCAGGATCCCAAGAAGTTGTACTGATTGCTGCAGTGTAGTGAAGGACACTGAGTCTCCAAGTAGTGCCATGGCAGGACTGGACCCAGAGTTCTACTGGCTCTTCCCAGTTCTGGGTCTTGAAATCTCGTGCAGCTGTTGGCCACATAAGACTGGACACAAACTGTGGCCATTTTCCATGGGAAAAAAACCTCAGTCCACTTTCTACCTTCAAGCTGCCAGGGGCCCTGATCTCCTTGTGTGCAATGGCCAGAGCAGAGTGCCAGTGTCTGTGAACAGTAGTGGAGTGTCATAAACCCCTGTTGGGTGGGTATGCAGGAGAGAGGCAAAGAAGGAACAGGGACTTGATCAGGGTCAGTCCTTTCATTTCCCTCTTGCAGTGCCCTGGCTATGACTTCAGGTTGCTGCAATCAGTAGCTGACTCATAGCAGCACTGAGAGATTCAGTGCTGATGACTGGCTGAAAGATGAGAGGTAACTGGTTTTTCTCCCAGTCTAATCTCACACCCCAGGGAGAAGAGATCATGTGGAAACAAAGTGCTGAGAGTTAGTGTCCTCTGCTGACCTCATGAATATGATTATCTGAAAGGATAACTTTTACTTGGCAGATTTGTGCGTGCTGTTCTGGGTTCAAAATTATCAATATGCCTTCAAGAAGCTTATCCTAAGTAATTCTGACAAATTATTGAAGTAATTTGAGCACTCAAACTATGCTGAAACCTTAAACTTTTTCCTGTTCAAAAGCTTGGCTGCTGGGAATGCAGTATGCAAGATACTAATTTTGCCTTACACTTCCTCTAGATGATTTTCTGACAGAAGAGAAGCTTTGTTCTTTTGTAGTGCAGTACAAAAAGCAACATGGCCACTCCAAACTGAGTCTAGATTTGATCAGGTTCAGATAGATGTAAGGAAGAGCCTGTATTTTCCTCCTGTGTTTGCAGACATTTAGAGGAAATGTGTTTTTATATGGCAAAAATGAACAGAACAGCAGAGAACCTTGAAAAGCTCAGAAGGAGGAGTGTATTTGAAGTTTCTCAAGCACTGCAGGACAAATCCTGTCCTGCTTCCACCTACATTGGAATAAAGGAGGGAGATTATGAACTGAGTGATACCCCTAATGTGCAGCAATAGTTAATTGTTGGATGTTAGAGAAAATATTCTCTTTGTCACCTTCAGTAGGGCACAGGAGATTTGACTAGAGGTAGAATCACAGAGAGATGACTGTCTTCCCTGCAGAGACTCAAATGGAAGAGACACTTTGACAGGGTAAATTAGATGCAGGACAGAGACCTTCTGATCACAGCTGGTTTCAATGGGCTTATTTGAATGGGAAAACTCTGAGCTGAGGGCAAACTCTGCTGATGACTCAGAGTTGTGTGTTGCAGTGAAGGAATTGTAGGGTTTTTATTTTCAGTACTTCTGAGATTTCCTGTTCCCTACTGACATCGCTACTAAAATGTTAAAGATCTGAAGGGATGGAAAACAGCCCACTTGCAATGTTTGCTTTCCTGCTGAGCAGCCCCTAGCAGGGCAATTTTACCAATCAGTCAGAACCCTAAGAAAATTTTGCTGCAACTTTGTAAAATCTGACTCTGTCCTTCAAAAGAGGAAGCATTGCCTGTAGAGAGCACTCTGACTTGGCCCTCTGAAGCCTAAAGCTGAGTTTGAGATATCTCACCTTGTTTTGGGGACGTGCCTAGTCCTTGTCCTCTTTAAAAAGTCTGAATGTTATTTTTCTAGTGAGGCTGGGCTGTTGCAAGTTCTTCCTGGAAGTGACAGTACTGTATGTTTGAGGTCCTGCCACCACAGCACCTTGATATTTTCTGGAGAATTCTTGCTTTACCTCTAGGATACCTATAAAAATTGAAATGTGGGATGTGGAAAGTACAACAGTAGTGCATATAAAAATGGCTTCTGTCATTACTCTCTAGGACATTGGATTGTGGGTCAAGGCTATTCAGCTACGTGACAACTGTCACTGCCTTGGGATTTTCAGGCTGTTATTGCTTTTGAAGATTGCTGCTTGTCCTGTGGCTGACGGATGAGTGTTTTGGGGCTCAAAGCTGTCCCAGCAGCACTTCTGAGCCACAGGATTTTAACTATGAAATAGTAAAAAAACCAAGTGACTACTTTCTCCCATTGCTGACTAGAGAAAATAGATCCAACAGATAACAGTTTTGAGATGAGCCAGATGTGGATGTTTTCCCCAGAAGCTCAAACCCTTTGTTTATGGTCCCAGCAGCTGCACATGTGCATGTCCCCTCCGGTGTGGCTGACCTGTTCTCCCAGGGAAGCAGCCATTGACTCCAGAGCCTGTCTGGTTCCCCAGGTGGCTGCAGCAGCGCCATGGTGGGAGTGACAGGTTTAATGTTGTTACAGCACTGCTGAACAATGTTGCTGGAGCTGAAATAAAACTGAAGTGGCTGAAGCCAGAGGCTGTGAAAGATGTTCCAGATGTCCTGATCACTGTGTAATTTCCAGAAATACATCTGCATTTCTTCTCCCATAGTATTCTGAAAAAAGCTGAAGGGCAGCAGCAGGAGACAGAGGTGGCCAGCAGCTCCAGTACACCCCAGTCCTAAGGGGAAATCAAGTCTGAGCACATGAAGGTCTGTCTGTGTATATCTGTGTCAGGAGCAGACACTGAATTTTTCACTTCTCATACCAAAGGGGCTGCCTGCTCACCTGGCTTGCCATGAGCATTAGGAAGTCTCTGGGGTAGCCTGAGCACCAGCTTGTTGAGGGCTTGTTTTGGGAAGCTCATCATGACCTCGCCTTTGTAGGCTGTCAAGCCTGTGGTGTCACTGTCCCCACTGTGTGGTGTTTATGGACAGGGCCCAGCACAGCCCTGTGGTACTGTTATCCTGGCTGCATTGCCATGCACAGCATCTGCTTCTTCCAGAGACAGATCAGAAAGCAAAGGAGATGAATGTGTCCCATATTAACACATGTATGTAACCAAACATACAAAGGAAAAAAGGTGGTGACTTCAGTGGAAGTCATCTAAACGAAGCCATAGGTGTTTATAAATGTCCACTTCTTCTTCTTCTTTGCCAAGATACTGTTTGCCAAAAATAAAGAGTTGTGGTTTGAGCATAAAGTCAGCCTTGCTTTAGGGTAGGAGAATCCCATAAGTTCTTGTGTTTGTTTGTTCCTTCTTGCACAGATTTCCTGGATATTTCTGCTTGAAAGCTTTACTGGACAATGACTGAATCCTTTTGGCTTGCCTGCCAGAAAGCAGATCACCACATTTTGCAGACAAACCCAAAAAGACCTTGGATGCTTCCCTTGCCCTGAACTTGCTCCCAGATCTCACAGGCCATTTTATTGAAGCTATGTGGCAAAAGCCTGTGTTGCAGTGTCTTCAAAGGGAGTCTCAATGAGCCATCTTTAATAAAAAGATTGGGTCATACTCCAAGGAGTATGAGCTGGGCTGCCTTGGGCACAAAAGTGATGCTTCTGTTTCATGTAAGGTCCCATAAAAAGGTTTGTATGACCAGGTGTCCAAGGCTCAGCATTCATGTTAAATGGACCCTTTATGCACAATGTTTTGTGTCCCAAAAGACAGTGTAATCAAATGCTGATTGTAACAATAACTTGCTTCCTGCAACAAACATACTGAATAAGATGCTGGATCAAAGTCATCTCTTGGACCTGATTACTTACACCTTTCCTTATTTTGAGACCACTGAGTCAGAAATGAGCTTTCTTTCACACAGAAATGTGCTCAGCAGCTGGATGTCCACTACGTAAGTAGATTCTGGTGCTGTTTCCGGAGCTCTGCTCAGCACTTTTTTCCCAGAAGAGATACAAGGCAAGGTGTTGGTCACCTTGAGGTATGACCTAACCACAAAGGCTGACATCTTTGGATTATCAGTTTCTAATGGCATATTGCAGTGAGGGACCTGGAAATTAACCTATTTTAATTATAGTGATCCATAAAATCTTGATGTCTGACACTAGGCTTTGCAATGCCGTCTGTTGGTCACTGCAATGTCTAAGCCTGCTCTCTCAGGCAGACTTCCTCACTAAAGCAGGGAAAAGCCTTGTCCTGAGGTCTGGACCTCTCTGGAGGCCCGAGAGTATTTGTTCTCAGCCAGGTGGGTGGCTGGGCAGAGGTGTGGCCTGGGAGGCTGCAGTTGCAAAGGGCATGTTGCACCTGCCTCGCTGCTCAGGGCTGGGTAGTCTCAGTCTTGAGGCCACTGGGATTTGAATATGAGGCTGATTCTTCAGAGGCAGCATCTGTTCTTAGTGCTATCTCAAACTTTTGTGCAAATTCTCTAGCAAAAATAAAGTTTCATGAGGAAAGTCTAACCACAAATCAACAGAGGTGGTAAAAGGCAGTGGGTAGGAAAGAAACTTGCTCACCTCCAGTCTATTTTAATTATATGTTGTGAAGTAAAGGGGCCTTAATGATGCTAGTCAAGCATCCTCAGAGGAACAGAACTATCTGCATGTTTTATCTTCAATAATACTGGGGGTTTTTTCATTTTTCTATAGGGAATCAAGTTACTCCTTCGTGAAGCCGATCTGGGGCAGTGTGTGCCTGTGTCCCAAATTCCTGGTAAGGGGAGAGGAGTTATGTAACTGGCACGAGGAAATCAAAACTCCTGCTATGCTGGGCTCACTCAGTAAAAATGGTATCGTGGGAAAAGACATGCCAAAGTAGGCTTAAATAAACAGCACAGAGGCAATGGACCTGCATGACATATGGAAGGGTTACAGGGATGACACAGTAATTTTAGTTGTGATTTAAGAGTTTAAAGGAGCGATGGCAGATTAGGGGTAAATCCAGAGTTCATCTGTATGTTACAAACAGCTGCTTATTTTCATTAGAGAGGTTTTTTTCTTTTACTTTTGTTTTTCTCTATCAAGTCTTAGCTGTCTGGTGTGAAATCTGGCAGTGTGTGTTGGATCAGAGCACGTTCCCACTGAAACCCAGTGTAAAGGTTTCCACAGGCTTGTCAGTTTTCCAGGATCTATCAAACTTCACAAATATTTATCAAACAGATAAGCTTTTACAGCAACTCATTCTAAACCATTGAAGTTATTTCTTGGAATAGATAAAATTTGTTAAGAAAAGAAACCCTCTTAAACTTTCCTAACAGATAGCAGTCCAATGAGAGCTAGCCTCCTAAATGCCCAGCATAAAAGGGAAGAATAGCACGGCATTTGATTTCCTGAGTGCTAAGAAATGAGCTAAGAACAACAAATATTGTCCCTGTTTGATTTGAAATGGAGCCATGCACATGCTGGCACTCCTTGCAGTTCTGCAGTGTTTTCCCACCAGTGCTGGAGCCTTTGCACAGGCACTGTGTGTATGTGTGCTTCTGTAGATATTTGGAGCTACCCAAAGAGGTTCACACTACTCACCTGTCCCCCATTCCTGATGTAAATATAGATGGGCTGTAGCTCCTTTCTGAAACCTGCTTGGTTTCATTAGGTTTTTAAAGAGTTATTCTGTTGAGTCTGAAAAACAGGAGGAAGACTATAGACTACCTTATATTATTCTCTTGCATGCTGTGTTTTGGCTTTCTCAGAACTTGATGTAACAGAGGTGCATTTTCATTGCTCAGATCCCCCTCTGTTCCTCAAGCCTAATAAAAGCCATCTATAAATCAGCAATGTAGTGCTTTCACAATGCTGGGACACACACAAGAGGGGTGTAATGTACTTAGCAAAAGGCCAGACTAACTTGAAGGAATTCCAAGCTAAACAGAGACCCTTTAACAAGTTTCCATTGGGCTCTGACAAGTCTAGACCAGGATGTGTGAAGGGCAAAATAATCTCTCAGCACTCAATAGGAGCAGAAGATCTATAAACCGTGGAGGATCATTAGCACTTCTTACTCTTTGCCTCCCATTTCTGGTCTGAAAATTGTCAAGGCCCCAGCCTCTTCAGAGCCTCATCACTGCAAAAAGGCACTCTTTTCTGGCAGTCTTAACTGTCTTTGGAACAGAAGGATCCACTGCAAATGCCCCTGGTGTCCCTCTGTGGTGATATGCTATTATGCACTGATTGCAGAGTTTTACCGGTCCCTGTGAAAATGAGAATATGCCCACCTTTGTTAAATGTCAGTGTTTTCAGAGATGTGTAAAGAGATATCAGACAATGTGGGGAGACAGGAAAGATAATGTTGCTTGCTCTTCCCTTTAGGATTGGGATAGCTGAGTTTCCCAGGTGTTCCACGTCCTTCCGCTGCTTGGAAATGAAAACCAGGACCAGTGACAAAGGCTTAGCTATAGCAACAGTGCAGCTGGGAATGCTCATTGCAAACAGGCTGTGTCATTATGGTGGTGTGGAAAAACTCTTCAGAACCTCTCCTACCTTTCAAGAACTCCTACCTACCTTCCTTCCTTCCTTCCCTCCTCTTGGCATGCTCTTGCAGTCTATTGCTAGGAGGCCTTGTGCATCCTGCTTTGTGTTTGTTCTCCTACTTCTGGCCCTTGGTTCTTCCATCAGCTGTTTTCAAACAACGTATTTTGCCAGTCTAATACACACTAGACACCTAATTTTAGAGAAGAAATGATCCCAGGTGCTTTTCTGACTTGCTCCGTAATACATTTTTCTTAAACAGCAGTTTGATTTTTAATCTTCCAAAAGTGATGTAGCACTTGGAAGAGCAGCCTCATTTGGGGCCTCCTTTATCTGCTGTTTCATGTTTCTGTGATGAGAATTGCAAGTAAAATCATATTTCAAAGTCCTTAATCATGGTCTGAAGGTTAATACCAAGGGGTCACCCTCTGCATTTCCCTCACATCTCAGCAGGAATACTTAGCTCCTGTGCATGTCACAATTTTTGTGCGATAGCAGCTATTGCCTGGTTGTTACTGAAATGACAATAGAGAATCACTTGGTTGGAGGTAAAGCTGAGCTGTGATACGTGTTCAATCTTATCAGACCCAAGTGTGAGGCTAAGATCCAACAAGAGTGATGATTTCATCCTTTAGATACAAAGCTAAATATTCCAAATTTGTGAGGATAAAAAGAAAGACATCATTTTGTATGTGTGGGATGTTGTTGGTACTTTTTCTGTCTCCTACCCGAACTCGGGCACCTAAGGATTATATTTTTCTTGGTGAGTCCTTGTTCTCAGCTGAATTTACAGCATCTATGCTGAGCTCTTACGGCTTGATCCAAAATCTGCACAATGGGATAAAATATTTTCAAATAACTTCTATTTAACTTTAATGCCTGTGGTGTCTTTTCATGTAGAATTTGCTGTGATGTAGCAGCATGACTACTGTATAACATGCTCTAACTAGCATGATCTACCTAGCTTTGTAGAGAGATGTAATTAAAAGTAAAGACAAAATTGCATGGTATTGGGAGAAAGAAAACAGAATACACAAGAAAGCTGAGAAAACTTTGTTTCTTCTCCATAATATTAGCTGGTTTAATAAGAAACATAACTTCTCTAAAACCCCAGCCTTGGATAGAATCACTGCAACCTTACAGAACAAGACACACATTACAGTAGGATGTGTTGAAACACCCTTTTCTTTGTTTGTATGTAGTATCCCTGGGAAGAAAGAAACATGACCTTCATTTACAAATGAATCATTGATTGAGCAACAGTTTAAAAAGCAACAAAAAAAAGAGAATAGCAAAAAGAGAGAAAAAGGCACAGCAGATATTTTGATGACTAGTCAAACAGCAGAGAGCAGAGTCTCTCTTGCCTGGTGTGCATCATTCCAATGTCACTGTTGTCCCTCCAAAGGATCGGTGTGGTTTGTAGATGTACACAAATATTGGGGAGTGGCAGACTCTTAGAAACACAGCCTCTCTCACCTCTTTGTTCTTGGTACCTCATCAGCCATGCTCAGCAGAGTATAACAAGCCCTTTCGATACCTTAATTTCTCTTTTCCATTTTAGGGTCTTCTTTTTAAGCCTTCTTTTGGTTTTGCTGTAATGTGATGCTAATTCTTTTGTAAGTCAAAATGTTGACAGGCATATGCTTGCTCTGTAGGTTTAGAGCTTGTGGGTGAATAACATGTCTGTGTGCCACATTTAGCTTTGTGCTTTGCTGGAACAGCCTGTTCCAACACATGGGGGTTTTTTCTCCTAGACCTCACCTTTCTGCCCATATGAAATGCAAGCTGCTTGCTATTTCATATCATGCTCCTTTATAATGAGCTAATTCTTTTCCTACACTGTCTTCCTCCTCCTGTCCCACCTTTTCTACATCTCTGTAGAATTCTGTAAGCAGGAAATGGATCTCTTCAAGCCAAGTGCTGTGCTTGATTGCTGCTGTTTATTTAGGGTAGCTATAGTGCTCTAGTGGCCCAGAGTCCCTGTAGAAGGCCATGGAGACCAAGGTCATGGTTCCCAGGGAACTGAGAGACATTGAATTTGCATCCTATGTTTTGATGGCAAACTCTGGAAGGAGAGCCTAGGCATTTCTTAATGTCTCTATTTTCTTGCAAGCAAAAGCTGCAGTTGCCATGGATATGTTTTGAGATCTTAAATGGAAGGGGAAGAGGTTGAGAAGGCACGTGCCATGGTGCAGCCCATGGACTTAGACCACAGTCTCTTCAGGAGCTGCAGCCAAGTAGACCTAAACTCAGCAATGTGAAGTCCAAACTCGTCTACTGAATGGACAGAAGGAACCTGGACAAACAGCAAAGAAGGAATGTGATTAATGAGTGCCAACCAGCTGTGAATGCTGCTCAAGAATCAGGAGTCACTCCACCTGCTGCTCAGCAGCAACATGCAAAACTACTCCCAAATCAGTGCTGTGTTGGGAGCAGACCCCAGTCCTTGAAACACACCCACTGTGTGCTGCTATTGGAGCAGAGAGCAGTCATGTAAAAAGAAACAGCACATCTGAATTTCCTCTCCATATTTATAGTTCTGTTCAAGGTAACACAACATTTTTCCTGGAAAGGAACCATCTTAAAACTATTGGGTGGAATAAGAAAAGTGCATGGGTGCTTTCCAGAGTCAAGCCATCTCCAGATTCAAGCATTGATGTAGGAATAGATTTGGACTAAAAATACCCATTGATTTAATTTTTGGCAGGCAAAAAGCAGCTACTTGAGGGACAACATAGGTAATTTGGGCTCTTGAAGAAGTGCCTGCAGACTTGATCTGGGATTTATGCAGCTGGCTATACCATCAGAGGTGTACACATTACTGCATTTTCCCCAGTAACACCAGAAAGTAACACTTTTGGTGCTTAGTGCTCTTCTGTAACTATGTTTAAAGTTGATGTAGAATGAAAATGCCCCATGTGCCATTGATGACTCCTTGCTTTGAAGGGTGCTGTCTGCTAGGTCAGCTCAGGGCACTGGTTTCAGACGAGCCTGGAAGATTTCTGTTTTAATTCAGAATTGTGCCTACTTTGGCACAAATCATGACAAGAGACATGTTTCTGTTGGAGAAACACACAGTTCCTGGCTTACTCTCCTAAAACTATGCTTGTGCTGATCTTCCTTCTTTCCTTTTGTTACCATGCATATTAGACAGACACTTGAATCACCTGGCCTTGCACTCATCAACCTATCCTGGAATCTTCCAGGATTGTGGTGCTTTGGGAAGAAAAAATCACGTAGGGGTCCTATAGACACCGTGTGTCCCTGTGTTCCTCTCTCTCCCCATCTCCCAAGTCCTTCATGATATGCTCAAGCCATTGCTGCAGCATCACCTGGTGCCCCAACCCCGCCATCTCTCTGTGTCTCTGTGACCTGTGCAGCCAAAGTGACAGCCAAGTGACATTGGGGCTGCATCCTGCAGCCACAGTTGGGGCAGCATCTCCAGCACCACCACTGCATCCCAAAGGCAAGGGCCCCGGGATCTGGGAAGGCTGAGGACCCTGACAGTTTGGGTACTGAGGACCCACAGAGACTCCCAGGACCAAGTCATTTGGGGATGTTAAGGATCCCACTCCCTGAGGCATCCACCTCTGGGGGCTCAATGTGTGTCTGCTTATAGACAAACAATATTGCAAAGAAAAAAAGTCATCTTAGTAAATATTTATCTGGGTGCCACATACAGTATAAATTTAAATTGGCTCACTGTATTCAGTGACAGGGTTTGCCAGCAAATGGACAGTCTTAGTGTGAAATTCAGTTCTAACAATTAAGGATCTGTCAGATTTCCACCAGATGAACAGTTATTTAATTGAGGATATATGTCCTGTACTATTTAATACATAATAAAATTCTTTTAATGAATATGTGAGCTAAGATTAAGGCTGCTAATTTAATCACTGACAGCAGAGTCTCTCAGTGTGGAAAATAATGCTTTTGCATTGACACATTAATTGTTGCTAATTTTTCTATGCTGTTATTTTACATGCAAAGATCAAAAAACCACCATTTTCCTGGAGGCAGGAATAAAACTGCTAGAACTTTAGAGGAAGCTGGGCAGGGAGCTGTGCTACTGACTTTCTGACAGGAAAAAAAAAGTAATTTTGGAGAGGAGCAGAGTCTGTGACTTTTTATTGGAAAGATCAGTCAGGTGGAAAACTCTTGATCAGTCATCCCAGTTGCCTCAACTGGTTCTGAATATCTTATTTCCCAATACCCAGTACCAGTTCCAGGTTTCAGGGGGAGAACTGTGACTTCTTGCTGACCAGTCCTGCACTCCCAGCACACTGATTTCTCCAAAACAGGTTGTATGGTTTTGTATGAGTGCTGCATCTGCTGTATGTTAGATTAATATTGTGTGTACTGGTGTCAGGAGACAAAAAGAATAAATAGCCTCTAAGCAGACAGAAGGCTATATTTAGGTCTAGGCTGAGTATGCCCTCTGCCTGCCAAATGCAAAAAATCCAAACCCTAGTGCCTCTTCATTTCCTGCTGGAGACTTACATACGGTTGTTTCCTCCTTGTGTTTTAAAACTTTCAGACATGGTTACAGCCTTGTGTGAGGCAGCTGCTCTGTGACAGCCCCAAGACCACATGGTGTGACTTCCACCATGGGCCATGGGGCACTAACACAGGCTCTCCCCTGGGGCCTCTCCTCAGCCCTGCCATGGGCCAGAACCCCACCTGAGTCCCTGCACCAGTGCTGCCATAGGAAGCTGATCCCAACTTCGTGCAGCCATGGCTCTGCCAAGCCCAGTTCCATCCCCAGGGCCCTGCCCAGCCATTCTGGGACTGTGGCTGATCCTGGTTTCCTGCACCAAGCCTGAACCTGACCCCCACCCCTGGGGGTACATCCTGGCCTGGACTTGTCCTATCCCCATGCCAAGGGAGTTGCTGGAGCTGCTCACAGGCTTCCCTGGTCCTTGGCCACAGTCCCCTGGGAACACCCACTGCCTCTGTCATTCACAGTGTCCAACCTTCCAAACACCACCACAGAAAGACCCCTTCCACCACCTCAGCTAAGAAATATTAATTCAGAAAGGACAGAAAGGGCTAAAGTGTATGGAAAGGCTGTCTATGGTTCCTGCTTTATGATTTTTCACCAGGAGCACAAGACTCCCCTTTACAGAGGCAGTGTGTCTCTGGGAAGCAGCCTCTGTCATGGTGGAATATAGATGTTCCTGAGTTAGATTTAAATGAAATGCAGTAGATATCACAGAGGAATCCAGCTGTGAGACTCAGCATGGGCTAAATTTATCCTGTTCTCTGCGCTCTGCTGTACTCTGGTTTAGAGGTTTGATAAATGGTCCACAGGTCTGAATATTTCAGAAACAGCCTGGCATTACTCCCAGGTTCAAACAGGAAGTAAAGACTGCCGAAAGACATTGGGAAAAGTAAAAGAGCTGCTTGTCACCAGCACTTAGAGGACTTCAGCCTTTCAAGAGGAGATTCTGAGCTCCTGATGAGAGCAGACTTTCATAAACTGCATTCTAGTTTTACAATTGTATTGCCAGGCTGGATCTTTTTGTTCCCAGAACTTATGAAGTTGCTAAAAAAATTTGTTATTGAAAGCCTCTTTTTTTTCTTCCCTTTTACCAAGACTGATTCGCCTCAATAATGCTGAGCCTGTGTACACTGTCAGGAGTAAGTTATCATGAAATGGAGAATCAGAGCGTACACCTTTGTGGGGAAGACAGTTGAAGAGATAGGAGAGCAATTTCCCCTTCTAGATATTGCTTCCTTCCCTGTGCAGACTATATGTAGATATGAGTGGAAACCCACCTAATCCATAAACCCAAACTGTTTGGAAATACATTTTGTAGCATGAAAGTCAGGTTGCCCAGGTCCCATTTAATGCCCAGCACAAAGTAATGTTTCACGACCTGCTCTTTCAGAAAAGGATGGTTTATTTTAAGTGTTTCAGTACAGGACTATATCTCACCGTGCCATCTGTGTTTTGAATGCAGCAGGTTCTGTTGTGTAGGTACACATATATATATGGTGCATACGTAAGTGAGAGGAGCTAAGGGTGACTATCTACCTGCCTCCACTTCTCATTTCTGTGAACTAGACAGACATCTGTATCACTGCTTAACCTCAAGCTAAGATTGGTGGCATTAGAAGCTTTCTACACAATTCACTACTGGAGGAGTAGCAAAGAGTTTTTCCAAAACCAAACGCTTATTTCCAGTATCCAGCAGAATACAAGTCTCCTGGATGAACTGCAAATTCAAAACTGACTATGAATGACCAAGGGAATGATACAAGTTCTTTAGCCAGCCAGGTAAGGCACAGTCTTTGATCTTGGACTGTAGTGAAAATGCTGTTTTGATTTAATTGTCACTTAAATGGGAATAAATCAGAAATAACTCACGTAAATCTTACATCTGTACTTCACTTTCTGGTAAGTCTCATAGGCTCAATGGTGATGTGATCTAATTTGAAATGTCTTTGAGAATTTATTCAGAATGAGTTTTACCAGAGTACTCTTTCTATTTGAAAGGAGAAGGTAGGTTAAAAAAAATAAAAAAGGTATTTTACAAGGAAAAGTCAAGGAAAGAACACTCAGCATGAAGGTCTGGTTAGACACATGGTAGTGTTTAATCCTTACTGTTCCTAACCCTTCAGGCCAGGCTTGCAACACTGGGAACTTTTCAGTTCTTGCTCCTGGACCTACTGACTGCTAAGAGGACAGAGCTGTCCCGGCCTCCTCATTTTGTCTTGGCTTAATAAGGAACAGTGTAAAGGACAAGATGCAGCATATGCTAAAAGTATATGCCTGTGGGCTCCATATGTCATACAGCTGGAAGGCAGCTGCCTTACAGAAGTAGTAAGTAATATAGCCAAGAAACAACCATTATAATCAGGTGTAGGGGCAGCCAAGTGAGTAATACTGCCAGGAGGAATGCCTACAGTACAGCAGTTGTGAAATACTGATTAAGAACTCCTAAAGTGGCTACTTTCTCCTGACAAGTCATTCCTGCTGAAGCAGGCATGTTTCCAGGCTAATAGTTTCTAAGTGCACTTTCAGGCTTATGTGTTTTGGATGTCTTTAGCTGAAGCTGGTTTGTTCTTCCTGTCTGTATATGCAATGCCTCCTATCATAACCCATCATTTCAGCTTATCATCACACTCCTGGGAATCTTGAGTTCCTTAACAGAACTGACTGGAAACCTCCCCTCATGCGTCATTTCCTGGACAATTCAGTCAAACCCTACTAAGATAAGCTTTCCTATGGTAAAAAGAACACTAGATGTATCAGCTGCTGTTTTTATTTATTTATTTATTTATTTAAATTATTATTATTCTTTTTCTTTTCTTTTTCTTCATCTCATCCTTACTGTATGTGAAAGGTGAGGATGAAATCTGCCCCTCTCAGATACTGGCTGCTGTTAAAAATAGACATGTCTCTGGTAAGAAATCTTGGGATGTGGTATTTCTGGCAACCTGATCAAACCTATCACTTTGCAATTTTTGCTTTCCTACTTTGTTTTTTTTCCCCCCAGTTACATGAATGCATTGTTGCTCAGAGGTTTGTTACTTATTTTAAACAAACTCTTCTATACAGTAGTTCCAGCAACCTAGAAATGAAGCAAGTTGTTCTGCAAGGGTCAACAATTCATATTATATATTCTATTTATATAATGCTTTATCCCAATATCATTTGATCATGGTGGGAAAAGTCATGTTAATAATATTTAAGATAAAACTGAAAACAGGACTTAATAACATTCCTTGTCTGCTTCAAAACAGCCTTAGGATCTTGACAGCATCTCATTCAGTACAGGCATATTCATGATATTGCTGTGGGCTCCTGAGAGTTATTGTGCTGCACTCAAGGGTATTACTGGTGGTAGTTCTGCCTGCAGTCTGCTCATCCCCTTGCTACCAAAAGTGTTTGTCAGACTCATTTTGTGATGTATGTGGCCTTTTGAGGTCTCCAGTTAAAAGAAGTGTTAAAGCTACAAGACATTCTTAGCTGTTGACAGCTACAGGACATTTTCCTAATCAAAAGAAATGAGTTCAGAGTGTGGTTGTTATTGGTGCTCCTGTTCTTTTTTAAACTTCCTTACAGTAATTGTGCCAAATGTCACTCTTTGAAGAACATAAAGGAGCTGATCAAGTTAAATTCCAAGATTGCTTTGTCATCATAAAAGTGTAAGGAGTGACTGCAAATATTCTTTATGAAAAACAAATGGAGGGCTTAAGTTTCTTTCCCTGTTTTTTCTTGAGTGGAGTAAATCCCAATTTGTGGTGGCAGGTATGAGAGGACAAGAATCCTAGGCAACAATCCAAGGGAGAATGCATCCCAACACCTAAAAGTGGAATAATTGAGAGTTGATTCCTTTTTGCACACTTGACAATTAGTGAGGAAAGTCACTCTTTCCTCCAGCAGAAAAATGTCCTGCTTTGCTTTACTGGCATTTTCCTATTGGTGTTTGTCAAGTGTCTCTTCTGGAGCATGAATGACCCTACAGCAGAGAGCTGCTAGTATCTTCTACTCTGTGCAATAAAAGCAATTTGGCTTCACTTTTGAGGCTTCAGAGTGGAACTTTACAAGTTTTAAAGAAATGTATGTATGTTGGTGTGTATGTCATACATACACACAGAGCTGTGTATCTGCATATAAGGGCAAACTCATAGTTTATTAATGTTCTTGTGGCTGTAAATACTGATGATATCAGAAAGTGTAACATGACCTTATAAAAAATAATGTATTAGCACATGGTAAAGTACAGGCTCCCATTGTAACTCAGTTGCTATTTGCTAATTAACAAAATTAACTTTCTCAGACACAAATGGGAATTATTGAGTTTTAACTGTTACTTTGATTTTTGGTTTTTAAAAATTTCCATGGCTAATCTCTTCTTTATAAGTATCAGATGTTCTTCAAGGTTAGCTTGTGTAATGCAGTGCTGAGAGCAGCTGAATTTTTTTGCTGGCGCTGGTGACTCCAAATCTCCTGCACAGTGTGCACCTACTGCCCTGGAGCAGAGGTACCTGCAATTGCCTGGCTTTCACTCACAGGTATATAGGAAATCAGTTGTGGTATTTGATGTAATTGGCTCAGTTTCATTTTGGGGGGTGGATTTGAGATCTGAGATCTCAGCAGAGTTTAGACAATGTGATCATGCTGAAATGCAGTATTGGAGAGAAGTGATAAATATGCTTACTTAGAGATCCAGCTGTTAATTCTTCTAAAAACTGCTGGATGTGGATACCATTTCTGGGATCACAATGAAAAAGAAAAGTTTGCTTTGGGAATTGTGCTGTCCTTAGTGAACATCTTTTTGTAACTATATAATAAACTTACCCTGTTGCTGTGTGAGCTCATGAGTGGATTGGCAATGTAGTAGTGAGTCTTTTGATGTCAAAACATTACAATGCACTTAGAGTTGCCATTGGCTAATGCTGTTTTAAGTGAGAGAGAGAGTATGAATGAGAGTTACAGTAATGGCCATTCATTTGTAGGTCACTGAAGGATGGAAAGCCTCACCCTGCCTGCCTGTGTGAACTTGGCTGTTGATCTACATAGCAGCAGGACCTGGGGTTCCCTGCAAGGTGAGCTTGCACATGCTGCCCATAGACAATGGGGTAATTATGTGCCTGACAAAATGATCTCAAAGTATCAAGAGTTGTGATATGTGATTGAGATGAAAGAACGGAGAGAGGGAAAATGGAGACAGAACCATAAGAGGGTGATAACAAAGTCTCTTTTGAGTAAAGATCTTGTGATGCTATGAGGCTCCCAATGGGAATGGTGTCACTTCAAACACTACCTCTTCAGGAACGGATTTCCATTCATATCCCAGCATTTGGCTCTGTTAATGGAATCTTTTTGTATGGAACAGCTGCTTCTGGAGGGCAGGATATGTCATGCTGGTATCAGTCTTCATACCAAGCTCAATTCATGAAAAAAGCTAGTTTATGCTGGCAAAGCAAATAGCTAAGTTCTGCTTACTGAAAAAAAATGCAAAAATGAGAAAACTCAAACTTAAGTACATCTGGCACTTATCCCTTGGATTAGAGGATATCTGAAGCATCTCTCAGCTTCAGAAATCTCAAGAGACTAATTCAGAAATTCACCAAGATGGTATTTTTCAGTGGACCTCCATCCACTTCTCACTGTTATTTGGGACAGAGGAACAGTGTCATTTTTTTGAGTACCAATGAAGCTTTAAAATCTCTTTTACTGAGAACAGCTGAAAAATAAATAGCCCCTAAGGTAAAATACAATTGGAAACTCTGTGGCCATTGAAGAACACATCTGTGTTCTGCATATTCTGCAAATATTGAAGCTGATGAAGAAGATACAGCCAGCCCCATCTATCAACTGTTACCTTTTACATAAAGGTGAAGACAGTACACTTTAATATCTGGGATTTTTGGACAGGCTTGTGTCCTAAAAAGCTGTAAGACATCAGTTGCAGTTATCACTGGAAATCCAGCAGTTTGCACAAGTAAAGCCACAGGCTTTAAATTTATACTAAAACCATACAAGTATTTTGCACTTTCTTCTCAAGGATAACACTCTTCACTGTCTTATCATTAAAATCTCCTGTGCTTGATGGAAGCAAGAAGGGTAAATTGGTTACAGAGATCTATTTTTCTAACAGCTTTTCTTCCCTGTAAACCATGGGCCATGCCAGTATCACCTTAAAACATAAAATATGAATACTTGCTTGTATATTTTATGCATTGCTCACACATCTATGCTAAAACTAACATGTCTTAGTCAACTATTTAATGTTATGTGGCCCTTTGTTCTTGCATTCCAATGTCATCAGTGTCACACTGTTAAACATTAACAATTTAAACATTAAAATTTAAACATTTAACAATTATTTTGAAAAGCACAACCTGACTTCATTAACCTTTTGTAAGGACACTTGATGTTAAAATATGATAGTTAGCGTGTTCTAAGCCTAGTGTGATGATGCACTTCATGCTTTATTGCTCTTAATGCTGGATTAGCAGATACAGTTTATCTGTTCATAGACATAATAAAATCATTATATATTTATTTGGCCCTTGGGGTCTAAGGTGCAGGTATACTTTGATGTTTATTATAGAAGCTAGCAAAACATTTTGGTGGGGCATTAAATGCTTAATTGATTTCTGTTAGCAGATGTCCATTAGCCATTTCTGCTGAAAATACTAAAATTACCAACAATACTTCCATATCCCCATTGAGACTGAAACTGGGCAGTTCCCCATGTTTCTTGCTAATATTCAGGAGAGGTTTCCTCTCCAAGAGTCCTGTTTTCCTGAATAATTGGTCTCAGCTGTCCAGTTTGGCCTCTTAATTATTTCAAATATTTGGTGATTTAATAAAAGAAATTAATAAAATAAGCTTGATACCGATTTCAGCCTCAGGCTTTCTTTCTCTCCCTATGCACAAGTAGTGAAGATTATTGCTTTTCTATTAGTAGTATTCTTCCTAGGTATCTTTTTTAGGGACTGCTGTAGAGTTCATCACTGTGCTCTGAGTTCCTCTTATTTGTCTAGGGACTTTGGGTTTTGTGGGGTTTTGTTTTCCTTATGGTTCATGCAAGAACTAAGCCCTTGGCTAAAGATATATAAACAAAACCAGAAATTACGGGGATCTTCTCTCTCAAAGTAATTTTACTTTAATAATTTTTTGTGCTGAAGAAATCCCAAGCAAACTCCTTATTTGGTCAGTTTAGGAGAAGGAAGAGGTCAAGAAGAGACACCAGCTGTCAGATGGAGAGCCTTTCCAAAATCCTTTGGACCAGACTTTAAGGAACACTCAGTGTAGACAAGAACAGATGTCCCCTGTGACAAGAGTTTGTGAGACACTACTCTGCTGTTGTCAAAACTGGATCTGAACAATGAAATGGAGAAGGAAAACCTCTCATTATTTTCCTGCTCATCTACACCTCTTTCTTTTTCCTGTAACTCTTGTGCTCTGGCTGAGCTGGGATCACCCAGTGAAACATCTGTGCTTTGTCTGGAGATGGGCAGTGCATTGACTCTGGAAATAACATCAGGGACAATTATTCACACAATGAACTCCCATAGTAAAGCCCTGGAGGACAAGATTAACTTTGAGGTCACACAGCTGTGTACAGACACCTGAGCTGGGTTAGGCTCTGGTGCCTGGGCCATAGTGCTCTGCAATGCAGGGCACAGGTGTTTCCTCATTCTAGATACATCAGAACTCCAAATCAGGCAGAAACTAGAGAGACACATTATCATTGTCGAGTGCTGGTGAAACTGCTGCAGGAATTCTGTATCTGCTCTTGGTATATTTGTTTTTAGCTTACAAGGAGTACGGACCTTAAAAAATATAAAATCTCTTTCGTTGGGCAACTAGCTGCCTCCTGATTTTTTATGTACAGGATTCCCTTATCTCCTATCTTCTCAAAAGTGTCCAGAAGAAGCATGATGAGGGACTGTGCCTAGAAGGATCAAGAAGGATCTTGCTTTGAAAGCATTAGATAAGTCAGATTCAAATCACATTGATAGCTCTGTAACAACCCTATCTTTATCTTCCTTTGGCCTCTTCCTCAAAGAGAAATGCCCTGAATAAGAATCCACAGTGCTTTGTTTAATCTGTAAGAATAACATGCAGTCCTGTTTCTTTCCAATGTAGTCGTAAGCCATATCTCAGGACTGGAATTCCAGTTTCATTGCCTGTACACACTAGGAGGTAAGTGACTGCAGTACACAAAGAACAGAATTTTTATGCATCTCATTCTGTGATTGTTGCTTTTACCTCCTAGTATTGGGAAAGCCTTTTTTTCTGTCATGCATATGCTATAGTGCTTTCAGGTGCCTCCTTTGTGAAATAGCATGAAACTTCCAGTGAAGTAGTACATTTGTATATGTTGTGGATTCTGCTGGAAATAACCACATTTTCTGGAAGTCATTCTCCAGGTAAGACACCAGAATGTTATACCTACTCTCTTTGTTCCTCCATTTCCCAGCTGCATCCTGACAAAGCAGTGGGCTAAGTGACCCAGGCTGATCAGGAACCAGTTGCCAACCTCTGCTACAGGATGGCCCTTCAGATGAGCTCAGGAGTGGCCATTCAGAGCAGGGCACTGTGGCAGAAGAGGTCACTGCCAGTTCTGAGCTACCTTGGTGACAAATGAAAACTCAGAGTGTCATTTCAGATACAAACCCTGCTTAGAAAACAATTCTCAGCAGATTGAGCTCACAAAGCACTCAAGATTGAGACAGTAGAAATAATTTCTCTGACTTCCACTCCCATTGCCAAGAGGAATCAAGGCTTCTGGAGAACTCTGAATTGATCCAGATACAGAGCTGGAGAGGCAGAGAAGGTGAATGCTGCTGGCAGCAGGGCAGGCAGCCAGCGTGCTGTTCTCTTCCAGACTTTCATGGCTGCACAGAGCATAGCATCTCCCTCTACCATTTAGTAAATTTATGACATCACCAGCTGTTACCAGGGAAACACAGAAACTACAGATTTGGATCTTGGCAGCTAGGTATAAAGAGAAAATATCTTGCTCTTTTGGGGGTCAAATAGGAAGGCTGAAATAAATTCCAGAACAACTTTGAATTGGAACAAAATTGAGGTAGATCAGTAATTCCAAACCAAACAATTTACCTGCTAAAGTGACAGTGTGGTCCCTATTATATTCCTCACAGAAAACTATCATAGGGGATCAAGTGCAAGATGTGTAACTTCATGCAGCTTAAACATATCATTCAGACATGAGACCACTGACAGCTTCAGTTCTGATCAGTGGATTTAACAAGCTACTTTTAGGGATGTGATATCCTCTGACCAATGATTTTTCAGAAAGTGCTGATTGCTGCCTCTTGAGAAAGTTTGCTGGTGTTTCACATCAAAGAAAGTAGGTAGTGTTGAGTTTTGGTAAAATGGTGTGCAAATACCATTACTGTTCTGACAAAATATGTGATTTTATAGCTTTTAAAAATGTGGGGTTTGTGAGAACCGATGTTTTCAGACATTAATTTTATGACTTTTAGGTGCTTGAGATTTTTGAAGTTATGAAAATCACATTTTAGTCTTTTAGTAGCATTAGCTGACATTTTATTTATGTTAAAATGAGAACTCTGCTTTTTAAATTGGTTATTATTTGAGTATTGAGTAGTTGAGACCCAGCCAATATGAGCTCTTGTGCAGGCCTGTTTGATTTCATTCACACTGCACAAGATGTATGGGTGTGTACTTGAGTTACCCAGAAACAAACGCATCTTTGCAGCAGATGGAGCAAGCTCAAGTGGGGACTCCAGCTGAACTCAAGCCTGGAATTGTAACAGCTGCTTTGCCTCTATTAATGCCTGCAAAGTATGGGCTGTATGACTGGAGATCCCAGGTCATACCTCTACCAGAAAGGCAGGGGTTGTTATGCCCACTAGATGTGCAGAAGATCTGAGACAATCTGTATGGAATGCTAAAGATCTGTGGACTCACCCTATTTGGCTGTATCTCCACTAAGGAGCAAAATTCTGTAGGGAAAAAATCTCTCTAATGCTAATCTGGTGTTAAATATATCCATGATGAAGGTTCTTATGTAGACATTGAGCGTATTTCTAGCACTGTTCCACATCTCTTGTCTTAAAAAGAGCACAGGAACAAGTTTAATCTGATTTGTGTCCTCCACACCGAAACCCAGGCAAGATCTGGTTGCCAAACAAGGAGTCTCTTTCCCGTTTTGTTGGTGGCCTTGGATCCTAGAATTTCTATGTCACAAAGCAGTTTGCATACAGTCTGGATTTTGTTATCTGCAACATGGTTCAATGTTCCCTGTTGTGCCTTGTTTCAGTGGGATAATGACCAAGGAAACTGCTGAGACATGGATGGATTGCCAGGGATATGTCATGAGAAAGCTGTCCAGAGTCCTCTGCCCACATGCTGTGATTCTGGCTCACATTTCCAAAGCAGGGATGCACACAGAGGAGATCATTACTGCTCCAAAGAGCTTAGTTATTTATGCAAGTCCCTTTTTATCCTTTAAAGTGAGTCACTTGGAAAGGCTCCTTTTTTGGTCCTCTTTAGTTTGACTGCTGGTTCCTTTTGCTTGTATGCCCAGTCAGAGCCCTGAGACTTGTGACTGGGCCTGCAATGGCCATTGGGGCTGCTGTCATGGTTTATCCCTCTGGAGTGGTGAAAATATCATTCTTCTCAATTTTCTTTTTTTTAAAGGACATCGAAGATGTTTCTGACAAGGAAGGAATGGAATTTTTGGGAGAATTCATGGACAGCCAGGATGGAGTTCCACCTGCAGACTTTCCAGTTGCAGATTTGAACTGAAATTCCGATGAGAAGGATGTTTTGTGTGGTCATTTCATGGTGTTTGTGGCCTCTGCCATGGTTATAGAACTCAGTGCACTCCTGTAGTCTCCACATACATCTCCTGTTCCACTTTCCAAATGCTGTGTCCACTGGAGCTACTCTTAAGTACCCACAGGGGATCAGTAGGAAGTACTTTAGCCCTCTGTGCACCCCACATTGGCATTTAGCAAAACAAATCAATATGACAAGGCTGCATTAATCAGACCAATAGATGATACTTATTATTTTATATAAACAGGCTCTTATAAGTTACTACAGGGCACCTTCACATTCTTGCTGATGTCCTCCCTATATGTGGTGCACTGGAAGAGGAGGGGCAGTTTTATAGGGCATACAGGGACAGAAAGACCAGGAGCTTCAACTGGATGGGAGCCCTGTCCTCTGAAGAAGTTACTTGTGAAGAGCCAGAAAGAAAATCATTAAATCTGGTAACTGCATTGATGAGAGTTTGTAACACAAATGGACACAGCAGAGTTCTCCCCATTCCTTCTGGATTGGCACTGTGTTGGGAAAGGTGATAAAGAAAATTTCTGCTGTGCTGGTTATATTTATGATAGATGAAAGCCTCTCTAAAGATAACATTCTCTTGCTCTCTTTCATGATCTTCTGATGTATCTTGATTGCTGACTAAGGTAGCAACATGGATAATCAAGCTTTTAAAGGCCCTATTTAATAAATCTTATAACAACATTAAGAGAAGCTGAGGTGTATTCTTCTTTTACAGTGTACCATTAAAAGAACTGGTATCACATTTGCCCTGTAAAATAGCTCCTAAAAATTACCTGAGCTGACTTTGAGGCTCCAGTAGGATGACCATGCAAACCTTCCTGCTTCCTTCTTTAGAAAGAAAAGGGACACTGCATGAGAGACACTTTTCAAAGTATTCCTCACCATTAGCCTAGTGCTGAGGGATTTGGTGCCCTGCAGCTAGGAATACTTAGAAGTGTCACGCAGTCCTGAGTTGCTAAGTTCCTCTAAAGGGATTTTGCCAAAAAAGGAGAGGAATTTATCACCTATTAGAACATAGTTTGGCTGTACTATGCAAGCAATTTAATAAACTCTTCCTGTAGGAGTAGTGGCGGTTTTTGAAATGAAAGAAGTAGGGCTGCTTCATTTGCACCAAAGAATTTTCGCTGTTGACTTCACTGGAGCCATGGCTCTTTACCAGATCCATATCCTAAAGGGCTAAAGTGCCCTTAAAGGAGTGGCTGCAAATTTATGAATCGTAATATGAGTCCTCAGCTGACATGACAACCAGCACCACTCCTGCTTAGGATCTTGCCCTGCAAACCTGTAACCCCCTGTCTATAGTAGTCACTCAGTATTCAATTTGCCCCCAACTATTTTTACTGGAATTTCTGTTAATAATAAAGAGCATCTCCTTTCAAAGAAGTGTTTAAAGGCAAATTATACTACTGAGTACATAGTGTTTCAGTGCTTGGGCTTCAAACACTCTGGAACAGGCTGGTTTGTTTAATAGCTACAGTCCTGACTGGAATGTTTTTAAACTGTGTAAACATTCCTACTAGTTTTATGGGTTGCTAAACTTTTTTCTTTTTTCTTTTTTCCTTTTTCTTTTTTTTTAAATGCGGGTACAAATTTAACTTGGCAGTGTACTTTCCAAGCCTCCATTAAATAGGGCCCACTTGCTATTGATAGAGAAATATCTCTGGAATAGCTTTATGATGCCTTGCAATAGAAGATTTTTCATTAACTCTGCCTAGAAAGAGAAACCCAACCTAACATGTCTTTGTGAGTTCTTACTGTGTCTGTGAGACCCCTGCTGGTTGAAAGGGGAAGAGATGGGAATGAAAAACTCCAAGATAATTTAATGGAGAAAGGAATTTATTTTCAGAGTATGTTGTGTTTGCCAATCACTGTTACCATGCAGCCACCAAAGACCTCAGTGCTTTGAAACTTCTCACAGGTTGCAGTTTGTTGGTGCTTTCCTTACATAATTGTGTTTTATCTCTCTTCAAGTGTGTCAGTGCTGTTTTAAAAGATCAGTATAGAAATATTCAGCTACACCATCTGGTTTCAGTTTTCCTTAATTTGGTGTCAGCCAAGATCAATCTTATACAGCCTGGATGATTAAAAAGGACAGAGTTAAACCTGCTGCATTTTAGGGATTTAAGCCTTCCTTTTCCTCCTGTAAATTTTGACCTTTTCAAAATGGGCTTCCCCTTCCCCCCCAAGAAAGTGGAACATAAAATAAATGTTTGGTACTTTTCCAAAGGAGCCAAATTCCATGCATTCTGGCTGCTTTTCACTGACACAAAAATTATTCCAAAATAATTTGTCATTATTTATAAAATGACACTGTGTGTTACTGTAACAATAACAGCTAACTTGGCCCTTTGAAAGTTACATACTTTCTCAAGAAATTTCAATCTAAGAGGCAAAATACTGATCATGGTGACCTTGGGAAAATACTACCTCAAGAAAGTAGTGGATGTTTGTGATTATTTTGAAATCTCCCGGCTGCATCAGTTTCCCATGGAGGCAATTTGTGCTTGTGTCACACCCCACAGAGTGGTTCTCTTGCTTTCCCTGTCTGCAGCCTGGGTCCTGGAGAGGTAAAGGAGCAGGGACAGCTTTAGTCCCCTCTGCTGATGAATTTTCTGGGGAAGGAAAATGTGCTGTGCATAAAAAAAATCTATGTAACTGTTGCCTGATTGTCTGCCTGGTGATGGGACTAAGCAGAGTTGGGGTGGGTACCAATCCATGCCATGTAGATTTGTTTCCTCTGTTCCCGATAGCGTGACTGAGCCTTGGGAACAGTTAGTGGGATCATTGATGAGCTGCTGAATTCTTCCTTGTCTACTTTCTTTTGTCTAGGTTGCCTCAAATTATCTCTGAATTTTATTGTTTTTATACACACACAACTTTTAAATCTACACAGATGACACTTTTGGTGAAAATGCATTACACACTTCTCAGACTTCACAGCTGGTTGAGCACCAATGAAGGAAATACATTTGGTAAGTGAGCTGGGAAAGAAAGGTGCTTGGAGATGCAGTTTCTAATGCTTTCTTATAGATATTCCCATCAGACCATACAAAGAACTCTTCCTGACTATATTAAGAAAGAAACAGGAGAATATAATTTTTTTTTAAAGAGATCTTTTAAAATTAAAGTGTTTGGGAGCTTGATTAAATGTACTGTGAGAAAAATGTGCAGTTCACTTACAGCTATTGACTTGAGGTTTATACAGTATTGCCAAGTGCTGGAACGAATAAAGCTTTAATATTGGAGCATTTGTTCGGTGCATTTTTTTAGGCTGAAGCAATGAGAAAACACATACCTAGATTCCACATATATACTAAAAAGGAATTTGGATTGCAAGTAATGAATATGACTTGTTTAAAACTTGCAGCTCTCTTAACGGAAAATTTTCAATCAGTCCCTTGAAAATTCAGAAGTTTTCAAGGATTGTGTGGGATGAAGATGAAGAACAGCATCTTGAAAGGCCCACTTTTCGGTTGACATCCGGTAACATGTAGGGGATTATTTGTAACTGCAGCGCACACCCGCTTGTCCACTCCTTTTCACCCGTTCATTTCTTTTCCTGCGTGTGCTCATCTGCTGAGGAAACCTCCCTGCTGCTCCAGCTGTCACTCGCACCTTCCTGCGGGCCGTTTTCCCCGCGCTGTGCCGGGAGTGGCTGCGCCGGGAGCGCCGGGAGGCGGCGGCAGCGCCCCGCGCCCGGCCCAGCCGCGCTCCGCCGCTTGCGCCCTGCGGGGACCTCGGTGGAGCCGCTCGTGCTCCAGGCTGGAACGGGGTCGGGAAGTCTCACAACTCGTTTCTCAAGAGCAAGGATGTTTGCTGTTCTTTCGCCATCAGCACAGGTGCTTTTACTGACACGTTCAGTTTTACAGCGACACGCACGGTCACCCGCAGGAGCAGCTGGTACCTGGTGCTTCCCAGAGGTTTGGGAGAAGTAAGATGGTACAGAGAGGGGCAGCATCCAGAAATGCAGGTATTGCTGCTATTATGTAGAGAAGACATGAAACACATGGAAATCGGAATTATTTTGAGAAATGCCAGAACTATTGGTGAACACGACTTGAAACTGCAGACAGAGGGAGATATTCTCAAAGCAAGGCAGGAAAATAATAAATAAATAGGCATAAGAAGAAAGCTGAGCACTCTAGTTCCAAGATGTGATTTGTGGAACATTACACAATAGTCTCAAATTGAAACAGAGCATGTATTATTGCATGTAATGAGAGGGGCTGGGAAGGAAAACTATCAAAAGACAGAAAAACATGTCTAGAGTGCTAGGACTGGAAAAATTCTCAAGAGATAACATCACAAAAACAGACCTCATGATTGCCTTTTGTAGAACTCAGAGTTGTAAAGATCTGGCAAATTTTATTTATTTTTTTCCCCCCCTAAGTCTGAGGCTCTGTGTGGGACTACTGTATTAGAAATGTCAGTGTTTTAAAGCAAAATTAGTTACAAGTATTTCTTAGATGAACATTTTAAAATATTGTTACTGTGTTTCAGTTCAGGTAATTTTGTCTTTATTTGAGGGCACACAATTTTCATGTAGATTGTGGGTAGTTCTGCACAGTTTGGGCACACCCGTTGCAGGTCCTTAACTGTGTTCACACCACACGGAGGGGCACTACACTGATTACCTAAGCTTGCTTTTTGGGAATGAATTTTTTCTTCTAATTAAAAACAATGTCTTCTTTTAAGCACTGAGTTCTATGAATGCATCCCCTATTTAGACGCTTTGTATTTACAATGTAATTTTTCCTACTTCCGAGCTATACCACCAGCAGGAGAAAATTCGCATCAGTGCTCATCCCCTGTAGTGCTAATTGTATTTGCCATTATTTGAGAGTAAAGAACATGTAGGTGTGTATTTCTGATATATCCCCAGCAGCACTTTCTGTGAGTAATCAAACTGGAAGCAATGCATTCCTCTTTTTGAAGAAAATTTATTTTTTGTCAGCAAGTATGTCAGTAGTTTGTCCATCCCAGTTCTTTTATCTGGGATTGTTTGTCTTGGATGTCTTAAAAAAATCCAGTGATTTAAAATATGTTTTAAATTATCCTCACTAGCTTTAAAGTAATATGAAATACTGTTCCACCCATAAAGTGGGTTTGGTCACCATGAACAGGAGAAGAGAAAATAATAAGGATCAGGTAACTGAATTGGGCACAAAACTGGAGCGAAGAGAAAAGGTAACTATAGAGACAGGGATCTCCCCTGGTAAAGAGGAAATAAATTACCACCAGAACTCAGTAAATCTGGGCAAAGGTTCCAGTCTAGGATCAATTTCTAAGGTCACTGTCTATAAGAATTTTAATTGACAGGCTGGTGGTTTTCAACATGAGTTCACTTCTGAATGCAAGAGAAATAGCAGGAACAGGGGTAGCATTAAACATGGATTGATTCATCCAAATGAGGTAACTGGATGTAGAAAAAAACTTCATCTCTCTAGGGAAAGCTGTCTCCTGTAGTGTAGCTCCATCAGATGTAGGAACTCTGGCAAGGAGGAGTTTGACCATTTGTTTCTGTAACTATGATGACAAACTGATCTTGCATCAGGGAATCCAATCTACTTCTGAACATTTAATGAGAAATGCTTGGCTCTCATGGGCTCCATAAAAGCCCTGAACACAGCTTCTGGCCCCTGTGGAAAGTCCCTGCTTTCAGGCACTGCAGGAATTACGGCTGGGAGGAGCAGTGACTGCTATGGAAAATGTGAGAAGGCATCCTGAGAGCTCAGAACAGGGCAATAAACCTGAGCAGAGACTCTCATGGGGAATGGCAGCTTGAGGAAAGGTGTATGAAAGAGAGGATTGCCATGTAAAAGGAGAACATAAGTAGCCTTATTTTTGCCAACCTGGAGGCAAGGCCTAAGGAAAGACCCAAGGGTGTTGTTAAGGCACGCCAACCAAAAGTGGTGAGAATCCCAGTTTTCTACCAAGTACTACAGCCTTGGTTTTATTGCACCTCATTGCAGCCACGGTGAACCAAGGGATCAGCACTTTGGAGGTGAAGGTTTGTCATGCACTTTCTCCCTTAGAGCATTGGGAAAGAGATGAGGTTTGCTGGATCTCTTTCAGTCTGTTGGATCCAGCACTTCTGCCAGAAAATCCAAATAAGTAATGGCACAAGTTGTACCCAATGCTAGACCCTTCTGTTGGCAGACTGGAGACATGATGTGTCTGGCACAGCTGGGAAGGAGGCAGTGAGGGATGGAAGGAAGGCTTTGTGTCCAGACTAGTCAGTGTTGGGACCCTTTTGCCGGCCTGCAGTTAGTTAGTTCACGTTTGTAACTCCTGTGGTGCACAAATGTCTGGAACACCAAACACTTGCTGGATGGGCTTTGCTGGGTAGCCAGGGTTGCAGAAGCATTGCAGATCAGTGGATACCCAGAAGTACCATCAGGACCCTTCTTCATGGCAGTTTCTGCTGACAGAGAACACTGGATTGCTAAGATTGCCATGTCTCATTCTGACTACAGAAAGAGGAAAACTGCACATCTGTCCATGCCATGCTCAAGTGAGCTGCTGCTGCTGCTGCGGAGAGGCTGTGTGTGCCTAGGTGGAGCCCCAGACCATCATAACTACTCCACTCATTACCTGGGCTGTGCTGGTACACTGAAGTGTGTTGAAATCAATCCTATCAGGATGCAGAGATAAACAAGAAGTACAAAAAATAAAGTTAGAAAATTACACAAATTCTTACCATGCAACTTGCTGCTTTGCTGTTTTGGTTTTTTGTTGTTTTTTTTCTTTTGTGTAGAACTGGCTCAGTGGCACATCTCTTAAACTGTGCAGAAGTGGGTGAGATTTAGATGATCAGATAAAAGGTATCCTTCTCAGTCTTTGAGGCAAAAAAGTCATACAGTTGAGCTGTCTCACTTGGAGGTGAATGCTGGCAGGAACCAGTCAGGAGCAGTAGGTTTTACCACACTCAAAAAACCAAACCAAAACCCAAACAAATCAAGAAGCCAGAAATGTTGCCAGTGCTAGGCTGCAGCTGGAGTCACAGGAAGCAGTGCCACAGCTTTTTGACACACATTTTGACAAGTTCACTTCTACTGCTGCATCAGTGGCCCAAAGCCTTGGTGTGCCCCTGTAGGAAACCTGCAGTAGAGTGGTGGTGCTTTGTCATTTACTCCTGGGGTGCTCGTGCAAGGAAGGGACGGGCACTGTGCAGTCACTGACAAAACAGACACAGATGCTGACTTTTAAAAACAAGGATTTTCTGGCTTTTTTACCAGTTTGAGTGAAAATGATCAAAAATTTAGTCCTTTTTGAAAAAAAAAAAATTAGGTGACTGGCCTTTGTAAAGGAGTAATTGATGTAGAGGATGCAGCATTTGTAGCTACTGCAGTTCACAGAATCACGCTGGCAGAACGGGTCAGGCCGGCAGGGCCCACAGCGGGGGTCACCCGGCCCCAACTCCCCGCTCCAGCCCGGGACTGCAGCGCCAGTCGTTCGGTCATGTCTTTTACCGCTTTGAGGAATAATGACGGAATCGTCAGTATCAGCTGCCATGGCAAGGGTGCCGTGCTGTCGTGCAAAACTATTTTTGCCGAAGTTTGCACTCCAGCGCACACAGCGCAGCCTTGAAACCCTCACTGACTGTCCTGACGTTCCTTGAAGTAAATCTGAGGAGAAGGGGCAGCTTGTCCATGAGGGCCGCGCTCCAGAGCGTCTCCGTGCCCGGGGAGTGCCAGAGGGCTGAGGCCGCCGGGGTCGCTCCCGTTTTCCCTGGGGAACCCCGGGTTTCCCCGGGCGGGCCGGGCCGCGCGCTCCGCCCCCTCAGGGCGCGGGGCCCGCGGTGCGCGCGGCGGCCGCCAGGGGGCAGCAGAGCGCCGCGGGAGGCGCGCGGGGCCCTCAGGCGGCCCGGCTCCCCCAGAGCGCGGCCGGCGGCCGATGGCGGCCTCTGCCCGGGAGCGGCCGCCCCCGCCCCAGCCAGCGCAGCGCCCCCGCTCCCCGCCCGGCGTGTGGCAGCGCCGCCAGGGGCCGGGCCGGCGGCCAAAAGCGCCGCTTTGCCGGTGTTAACGCCGGAGAGCCTCCCGCTGGAACTGCCCCCCCCCCCGCAGAGCAGCCGTGCACCCTGCCCCGGCGTTGTTCAGCGCATCAGCTTATGCCATGTCCCGCAATTCGACGTTTTTGTTTCTTGACAACTTCATGCATCTTTTTAGCAGGTTTTGTTTTGGACAGAGGTTTTGTGCGTATTTACAGAATTCAGTGCCACGCGTAATATTCAGACGCGTTGTGAATAAGCAGAATTTGTTAGCTTGTTAAAATTAAGTGATTCCCAGTAAGCACAGGGTATAATCCTATATTTAGGCTTCTGGCTCTCATTTATTTCGCAGCACAACTTTTTGTCTTGGACACACACTTCAGCGCTACAAATTAATCTTTGAGGTGAGACACCGCGTTGCCGCTGGCAAGAAAAGCTTGCTTTTGTAGTAGTAGTGACTAATTTACACGCCTGCCCCCGCTCTCTTTCTAGCCTTCTATTCATAAGCAATATATCAAGGGTGGACCAATGCCAGCAGAACAGTCTGTCTTCAGGAAAGATACTAGCTTTTTTTTCACCCTTGCTCGACTCTCTACTTGTGCTGGCACAGAAAGTCTGTCAGTACAACCTCCATCGTTACCTTATTTTTCCTTGTTTCCTTTCCTCCTACTCCAGTTCCCTCCAAGCCTTCAACTTCTTCCTGATAAATATCTTGATGCTGAGGAAGGCGCTAACAGGAGTTTGTGAGTGTTTTAATTTAGAAATCATTCTTTCTGAGATTGATTTCGAGGAAGCAGAGTCCCTTTGTAACTGTCGCTTGAATATTTCACGTCTGATACAAATGCCTTTTCTGCTTTGCTCAGGTTTATTACGAGCGGCTCTGAAGCCACGGAAGTCCTCAGGCTTCTTGCTGAAATTGCACGCAGCCATCCCTTTCCACAAGGTGAGGGAGAAAGGAGGTCTGCAAGAGTTCATGTTAACAATGACTCTAAATGCCCATTTCCCACACATCTTTGCTAGCACAAACAGCAAAAATAGTCCACTTGCACAGAATCTGATTCAGCTTTCTTGCATTCCGCAATAACAGATGGATTGCTAGACTGTTTACTGTTGCTTTCCACAAACTTCCTGTTAGTAAACTCCTGTATTATTTATGAAACAAAAAAATTACAAAGAAGTATCTTAGCTGATTACTGCCTGCTGGTGAACCACTGCCAGATAAACTTTTAATAAAAATATATGTATGTGAGCAAAGATGCCTTCTGATGCAGTTGTTGGAGTATTATTATTATTATTTTTACAATTGTTTGTTTCACAATTTCCTGTGACTCTCTTGACTCTATTGTGTTGTGCTCCAGAGCAGGTATTTCCTGCACTCAGACATTTGCAGTTGAGATGAGGTATCTGTGAATGTGTAAAGGAGTGAGGGGGAAAAAAAAAGCAGCACACATACATGTTACAGAGATCAGCTATGAATAAGAAATATTTAAAGCTTTTTTGCTTTGCAATGACAATGACAAATGAGATTTTACTAATGTGGTATTAATCTCTGCTGACCCAGTTTAGGAAGCCTGGTGTCTCCGAGCTTTTTGACAGAAAACAGCGAATAGTGTTGTATTGACCACCTTCATGCTATTTCTGACGTAAGTAGAAAGTAAATGTAAAGAAACTTTATTTTCCTCTCAGATTGGCTGTTAGACTCCACAAAACAGAGGAGCTGAGAGGAGCACTTTGTTTGCACTCCATACCATAGATTAGACTGATTTCTGACTCTCAGTGGCGAGAGAGGAGGCCAGCCTGAAATCTGTCTGTACAATTTTATCAACAGAGCTAGTGAATTTTAAAAATCATCTGTAATAATAAAGAGCAGAATGCAGTGTAAAAATATGAAATTTGTATATTAACAGAAGCACTTTTAGTGTTTTTAGAAATAACACTTGACCTAACAGTCATTCTGTTTTTTTAAATTGTTGCTATTATATTTCATTGAGATTCTATTCTATTTATGTGTTCTGTATGAATGAATTGGCTGCTCCACCTGATACTTATGATTGTAGTCATGCATTATATACATACACAGAAACAGAATGAAATTTTTCCTGATCTGAGACACAGATAATTTTTCCTCAAGATTTTTTATTTGATTCCCTAAACCAAAACCAAAACTCAAACCAGCACTGCAGAGCGAGCACTTTCTAATGTCAGCCCTGCTACACGATCATTCATTGCATGAGGTTTAACAAAAAAAAGCTGCTGTGTATTGTAGGCAACTGCAGGATGCTGATTAAATCATTGCATACCTTTATAAGATCTGTATTTGCAAAAAAACTGATATCAGATGGAACAGGGCATTTACTGATCCTGGGGCAGAGCTCGTTCCTGAGTGTTTGTGTGAGACAGCGTCACGTAACCAATCACTCATTTCAAGTAATAGTAAGAATATGTCTTCTCTGAGCAAACTCTCTTTTCTCTGCCTCCTCAAACACCCTCGCTCAGAGCTCCTGCTGACAGAAACTGAATTCAATAGTATTAAGGCAGATGATCCAGTGGCACTATCTCCTGATGCTTCAATCCACCATCAAGAATCTTGTGACAGATGTTTCTGCACTTTATGCAAATAGGAGCTTCATGGATCAGTTTTCTTTTTCTCCACGGAATATATGCAGCTGGAAAATAAAAATCCAGCTCCACGGCAAAAAGTGGGGAAAAAAAAATAAAAATCATGCTGCTGACCAAACAGGCAGCCGGGAGAAAGCGATCTGTAGATGTGAAATCAAATAATTAATCTGCTGGTTCTCAGGATCACTTCTGGGCTTAATCGAGTCATGTATGCGCCGATATGGGTTTTGTGGGCTCTCTCTGCCACAGCGCTGTGGCTCACAAGTCATTTCTGAAACGGGTAAAAGACATCTTTCCTGTGTTGTATATAATGTTTCCTTATAAATGTTTTTCTTTCTTTTACCCTTTCTGATAAGCTGTTTCAATTCTCACAGTAGCTGTGGATAGCTGTATTGGATGTGATATGTAAGTGTATTAGAATAGTGGAGTTTGCACACGAAGAAAGGGTTTCAGCCTATTATATGTAATAAATAGGGTATAGACATTTATATAAACTAAATGGGTTCAGGTATGTTCTTTACAATAGCACAGAAAGCTGGACATGTGAGGATGACTGATGAAAAGAAGAAGAATAATTTCCTTCCTGTTGGTTGAAAGGAAAAAATAACCCTTAAACTTAGTGAATTAGAGGAGGTTCTAAGGAAATACAGTTTTACAAATGATAGTGTAATATATAAAATCATGCAATATGGAAGAGCTGTAGAATCCCACCTATTAATACTGTTGAAAATAATGAAAGGTGATCATCTTTAAAAAAATAATGCAATTATTTTAAAAAAGCTATTTTTATTACTATTAATAAATAAAATCAATACCATTATTTTAGACTGATTTGTTCTTCTTCTGATTTTTTATATTTATTTGAAGATTTCTGTGGAAGTATTTTTTATTGTCAGATATCAGAATAAGTCTTGTGGGTTGTTAGACAACGCCTGTATCTTATTTTCTCAGTGAGGCTTTTGTTAATTTTGTATATTTTAGGTATTTTAAAATCTCTTGTGGGTCACAAATTTTTTTTTTCAGTATTTTCACTTAATACTTAATTCAAAGCCTGTATATGGTACCATGTGAACATTCAGCCAGGATCTATGATAAAATTTATTTGTAAATACACAAAGCAATGACACAATAATTTTGTGTCATGGTATTATCTAGAATCTTGTCTTCATTTCATGACTAGTCAAATTCTAGGAAAAGATCTTTATTCAATTCAGACGTACTACATGATTTTCTTCAAAAGCCTCCTTCTGTACTTCTAGGTAAATTTACAATAAACATTAGTGATTTTACCTGGATTATTTTAATTGAGTTTCTTAAAGGAAAAAAAAAAAAACAAGCACAAAACCAACACCCAAAGATGTAGTGCCATTTCTAGGAAAAGAGGAAAGAGAGGCTCTATGTGTGAAAATGACAATCATGCTACACTGACTCTAATTCAGATACCAGCAAATACTTACAAATACATCTGTATGTACTATTACATATCTGCTTTTGAAAGTGGCTGTGCAGATAACTGAAGTTCTGCAGTTAAGGTACAGTTTGAGCTGACCTGTGTCTGAAGAGTTCAAATACAATTCTAGACTCAAGTATTAATAGAATAAACTTAATTTTATTTTTTTTCATAGGTGCAGCTGCATTTTCGATTTAATTATAGGCTCCCACAGTAGTAATTTTTCCGTGACCTACTCAATCTCAAAAGTCAGAAAATTGCTTCTTTTTTAAAGCTGACAATAGCACGGTATGTTTCCAAAGGAAGAAGACAAATTACAGCAAATCATTACTTTAAGCATATTTAAATAGCCAGGAAGAAATCCTAATTGAAAAGTTTGCTAAAATGTGAAAAAGTAGTGGTGCTTTTTTTTTTTTTTTTAGAAAAAAGATTATTCTCATGTTTGTAACATTGCAAGCTGCTTATGATACAATGCCTTTCCTTTCTCTGCTCACCCTCTACTTCTCCTTCTTTTCTTTCTGTTGAGGTTAGACACAACATTTTTAGGAAGCAAAAATTTTGACTGGAGAGAAATTAATCTATAGATGTGTTTAATAATGTAAGTTGGCTATTCCTCGTGAAGCTGAGATAAAGATAATGGGAATTTTTGTATTTCTTTGCATGGGCTCCAGACCAGTCTGCAGCATTACTGCCAATAATGGTACTCTAACCACAGCTATTCAGAAAGGGAAAAAAATGGTTATCATAAAATAGACTTGACAGTCACGAAATGCACCCTGGTCCTGCCAGAAACCTCCTCCCCAGTAAACCTGTGCTCTTCCCCCATTATCTCCGGTTCTTCTCATGTTGCTTCCTGCTTCTGAACTTTCCCCCAGCAGGGCCCTTTCCCTGACAGCCCCCTAGGATTGTGGCAGGGGTTTTGGCAGCTCATCCCAGGGTATCTGCAGCAGGCCAGCTCCCAGAGAGCAGAGGCAGGACAGCCCCAGGCTCACAGGAGATGTTGAAGGGATTGGTGAATGCAGACACCATGGGAGGAGGTGAGCTGGCCAGCAGGAACAATGTTGGCATTGCCTCATGGCAGAAAGGAGAAGCAGGAAGCTGGCACTGGGGTCCCTTCTTCTGCCGCGAAATAACTGGGAAAAAAGGGTTGTCTGTTGAGGTAGGTAGCCATGGTGATGTGCCTTCAGCAGTTTCCCCAAGGGAGCTCACAGAAGAAGGTGTTGCTCTCCTGTGTCTGCTGAAGTGCTTGCATTCTTCCCCATCCCTGTGTTCTGCATTTCTTATATCTAAATGACTGAAGCTGTTAAAATTAGGCCCAGACCATGGTCCCATGACAGAAAGCAATGGTTAGCATGATTCTTATTACAAAAAAGACAACCATTGGAGGGGAAATTTGCTGTATTTTTCACTTATTTTCCAGCAGGTCAGGTTTACCTGTGTGTCTCTTCCCATAAGACACATAAAAAGATCCAGCCCTTAGACCCAGAGCAGTGCAAAAGGACAGTGAAAGAGCTGGTTCCTGTGTGAGGGGCAGCTCGAAGTGAGTGTGGGAGCAGCACTGCAGCCTCCATTTGCAGTCGTGCTGGGCTGGCTGTCCCGCAGCTGTTCGGAGCTGGGATCCATCAGCCGCTCTGTTCTCTATCCTGGTGCTACTCTTCTTCTGGCTTTTACGTCAGAGGAGCTGTGTGCAAAACCAGCCGGCATCCAAGGATTGTTCTGGCAGGCAGTGTTTTTAGTTTAAAACCAAAATGAAAAATGAGGTAAAGTTTGTCATACTCGCTTGATTCTTTTTCTTTCTGTCACGTCTGTTTTCTTCACTTGTGTGAAAAAAGGGGAGTTTAAGTATGAGGGAGGTGGATTTTTCTTGCTTTTTCTTTGTCTAATTTTTCAGTCATTTATGAGACTATACTGTTGTGTTTTCTGACCCACCTGATCCCAGAGCAAGCTGATCTACAGTCTTATTTTTATGACAGATGGCTGATCATCAGCACAGCTGAGTTAGGGGCCTCAATGAAAGGACCTTGACCCCCCAACCAGCATCTCTTGAGGAATTCTCTTTGTTGGGTGCTTTCAGCTGAGGCCTCCCCCAAAGTCGAAGGTGATTTCTATTTGCCAAAGTGGGAAGACAACGGGAGGCAGAATAAAGATGACAATTTAAGCAGTCAGTTGAACTTGTTCAGACTGATACCAGCCCGCGGTATTCAGGCAGCAGCTAACCCAAGGTTTCCCTAACCTTGGCAGAAGTGCAGGAAATAGTTGAAGGAGGATGAAGTGTTCTTGAACTGTTTCTCCAATGTATCAAGCACAAGCAGGCTATTTTTCAATATTAAGCACGTGCTTCTCTTTTCTCCCCCTTTAAAGAAACTTTTTATTGTAGACTATAAAAGGGGGAAAAAAAAAAATCAATCAATCTCTGTTTGTGGACCCCTGTGCTGCATCTACGCTATCCAAGGACAAAGATGCAAATCAGGACCTCCCCAGCATAATAGTATTTATAAGGCAAATTTCTTGCTGAAGTCTTATAGCAAAAGAAATAGCTGTGCTCAAGTGTTATTTTAAACAAAAAGAAAAAAAAAATTAACCACATTCTTTAAAACATCAGCTTCCCTGGATACATCAGAAACAGCATTCCAGATAAAAGCAGCATGATGTGAAAAGACCTGATCAGCAACATATTGATGTCTGGGCTTGGGGACTAATGTAAGAACTTAAAGACTTGGCTAGAGAATGTATCTTGAGAAGCATAAACATATAAGAGGATGCCAAACCATGAAAGGCTTCCTTTGCACTGAGAATTCAGAAATCAGCGTGTTGACAAGCAGAGAAGCCAATGCTGCTAGCAAAGCACATAGGGTGATGAATAAACTCAGATTTTGAGAGCCTAGGATGAGATCTAGAAAGGGGCCAACCGATTTAGCCATGTTTTTAAGTCTCTATAGCCAGCATTTAGGTGCTGTCAAGCGTCAGGCCTCCCTGCCCAGCTGCCAGTGATGACGTGTCACGGGCTGGGGCAGCCAGCTTTGATTCAGAATGTGTGTGTCAGTGTTCAGTTCTCAGAGGGGATGGAGAGACTACCAAGAGACTGGCTGCGGCAGGCTGGCTGAGCCTCATTCACTGAGGCTATGGGAGAGTCAGGTTTGATTTCCTGCTCAAATGTGCTACATTTTCTGGCTGTGGGCTCAGCAGTAGGCTCCTGCAGTGCCTCCCTGGAGGCCAGATACACCTCCTCCTGTGTACCAGGGGAGAGCCTGGAGGCTGTGTGGGATCTGAGCTGTTCCCTGCCTGGCACAGCACGTTCGAGACAGATGTATGCCTCTGTAACTGTGACATCCCACTAGTGTCTCTGGAGCTACTGCAGCAGGAATGCTGGCTTGAAACACTTGAGCCATGAGCAAAGCAAGTGAACAGATATGGCTCATGTAGTTCTGAAACTTGAGACCTGGCCACCCATTAGTAATTGAGGAGGTGTCTTTGGGATGCCAGCAGAGAAGCAGTATTCTTCTCTTGTGAGGAAAAAATGCAGTTTTCCTCCAGCTGCACTTAAAATTAGATAGTTCAATAATGAGCTGAGAAATAACAGATTTACGTATGAAGCAATATAGCAATAGAAAGATAGTTTAAAAACTAACTAAAAGTTAGTTTTTTAGTTTTTAATTCAAGGTAGTTAAAACACTAGCTTATGTGCAGTTTTGATGAATAAGCTAAGTTTAAAAACTATTTTCTAAGGAAAATTAACATATCTGTAAAAATATGGGATGTACATACAATGAGGAAAAATAAAACCCCTTTACCTAAAAGAGAAACTTGAAAGGGCAGTCCATGGGAAAAAACACTGATGGCTTAATCTTTTGCGTTTAGCATAAGCCTACCATGCAACCGCCCAAGATAAACACCTTCTTTTTCTGGTTTGGAAAACATCTTGAATGTCCTTTAGACTTGTTGACTTGCTCCACTTTTGTCAGGCCTTTTTGCATAAGCACATTGATCCCAACACAATCATCCCTTGAGACGTACTCATGTTATTGTCAGGTACCTCCTGGGGGCTGAGCACCTACCCTGGGAGGGTGCTGGTAAGTACTTGCAGGCACCTCTTCTTCAGCAAAGCGATCATCATCTGTGCAGCTGATGGCTCTCATTTTTGTTTGGTTGGCAGGGATGGTGTCACTAAACTTGAGCTCACTTGTCACAATGGAATTTAATTATCTGCTGGAGAGAAGCCCTGACAGCTGTGGCGTAGGTTTTTCAATGTGATGTTGCCTGGATCGCAAGAAAAATATCAAGGGCTGGTGAGAACAGCCATGTTCTAAAAGCATCTCTGCCTGGGTTAGACCACTGCCTACCAAAGAGGTATGTGTGATTATCTTGAAGTTATTTATTGACTGTCATGTCAGATCATGGTTAAAGTTTATCTTTACTGCAAGTTGTCCTCAGGAATTCTTTTAGTTCATCAAAAGTAACTTTTCCAGGGCTTGGGTTGGAAGCACAGTGTTTGTTTACCACATTGCTCCTGGGTTTGCCTCTGGCTTGTGCTTCCTGGGGGAGAAGCAGTGGGTCTGCTGCTGGTTCCTAAAGCATTGACATCTGTGATGGCCTTCTGTAGTAAAACCATTTTCCCAGCAGCAGCAGCATCAGACATCATCATTTTCTTATGGTAATGGTTATCATTGATAAACTAAGCAAATCTGAGCTGAACAAAAGAGCGAGTGGTTTCTGTGTGTGTGTGTGTGTGTGCTTTGTGGTTTGTTTTTTTAATGGAACATTGCCTTAGCTCGTATACCATAGTATTGGGACTTTTTAATTTTTAGCTTTTTTCTTATTGGCAAACAAGTACTCATACCAGTAGCTCTCTAAGGTTACTGACATGCTCTGAGATGCTGAAAACACTTTTTAATAAATTCTGCTATACACTTGCACAAGCAAAGGACCCATACTGTGAAGAGGAAGATGGCCCATCTGGCATTTGGTTGCCCTGCTGCCAACCTTTGGAGAAGCACCCAACACCCAAATGCACACACACCTTTGGGAGCCCTAAAGGTAGACCAGGATTTACCCCCTGACTTAGATCCCTGAATCCACCTATCCCCCAGGATCCAGGAACCAGGAACATTGTCCCTCAACCACTGAAAAAGAAGCCTCTTTTCTGTGGGGAATCTGTGGCAGCCAAGCTATACCACACCAGAGGCTACCATACATGTCTTTTGGGAAGTCCTAGCTGTGTCCTCTGGGCTTCAGATAAGCTCTCCCTAATCACAGAATGTTCTGAGTTGGAAGAGACCCACAAGGATCATCAAGGCAAACTCTTAGGTGAATAGCTCCTATGGGATCAAACCCACAACCTTGGCATTATTAGCACCATGTGGAGCTGATGTCCTGGAGACCATGGCTCCAGTCCCTTCCTTCCCCTCCTATGGCTGAAGCAGAAAGCACTTTTTCAGTGGTGGAGGGGAGGCACTCCATCACCTCTACTAAAAAAGGGTGAAGCCTTCTTGGCCCCAAGGATGTATCTCTGTCTGGAGCTTTTAAAGAACAGATGCTTGTGCACTCTTTAGGCCACTGTCAGATTAAACCGTGCATAGTGCAAGCTGGTGTTTCTTGTGCCTGTCATCCTGGAGCATCCTGGGCTAGGTTTGGAAATTAGACCATGCTGTTCTTCCCAGGACCAGGTAGAGCAAGGACATTGTCCGTCTGTGCCCTGCCCAAATGTGGGGAAGGGCACCTTTGTAAGGCCCTGTGCTCCTGCCTCGAGCTGAAAGGGATGACCTGTCTGGCAAGAGCTTGGGGAAGGAGTTTCTTCTCCAAAAAGTGAGTGTGTTGTAATATGTTTACATTATTCACTGTCAGCTCTCAATGACTGCCATTAGGATTAGAAACAATTTGGAAATTCTGGAGTTAAAAGTATGTAAGTTGCACAAAGATAATACTTAATAAACATGAATACATGGTAAGGAGGGTTTTTTCCAACCTTTTAATATGACTTTTAGACTTACACGCTTTTATCTTATTTTATTAGGCCATGTGAAATAAATTAAATGTAACATAAGATGCTGTTAAAAAAGATTTTATGACATTGAGAACCGGTTCTATATTAGGACCAGATCCTACAAAGGCTTATTGATGTGAACAGTTTTGCTCCCATAGATAAGCTATGGAGTCAGCTATGGCTAACCATTTAAATGCTCAGAATCAGGCCCTCATTTTGGATGCACTTCTCATTGTTAAATCAATGTGAAAGTGAAATCTGTCTCCTCTCAAAAGGAAATTGCCAAGACTTTCTACACTAAGATTTGGGATCTGTAGAAAATGAAGTCTTTTTATTTTTTCTTCCCTCCAATAATCTGTTCAGTGAACAAGCTGTGAAAAATAGTTCTATATTTTTTCCATGTGATGCAGCAGACGGTAAATTTCCATTTAAAAGAATGATCAGAGTAGCTGCTGGCACTGAACTCTGTTGTCTTAGTCAAATCTACTTACAAAGAGTTTACAGCAATACAATAGCTTATTATTTCACTCAACCAGAAATCAGATGAAAAAGGCAAAGGGGAAGCCTGAAGTAGGTTCATGGTCACAATTCTTTTCTTCCTTAACATCTTGGGGTTTTTTTAATGCAGGAGTTGAGATCAGTAGTTTTATGTGTAAGGAGGAGACTACTTCTTTTCACCTCTACTTTTGTATGCTTTGAAATAATCAGACTACACACTTCTATAGTGCCTTTCTTCTGGGGATCTGAAAGCACTTTACAAACATTAATTAAAGTCTCACAACACCCATGTGGAGGTAAAGAAGCATTGTTTGTGTATCTAATGCAAAGGCTTAACCTGATTCTTTAAGTACTCTACCAGGAAAATAATGGAATAGCCAAAGCAAATTAATCTAACTGAATTGCTGGGAGCATTTATATGTGTATGTGCGTTTGTATATGTGCATATATATACGTGTGTGTCCGTGTGCATGTGTGTGCCTGCATCTCTGTGCTGCTGGAAGCCTCAGACTGCACCTCCTCTGCCCTGCACATCCTGCCCGTTGTTGTCTCAGGGGATTTGATGTGTGCTGCTGCTTCTCTCTGCATGATGCCTCGGGTCCATCAACAAATGTATATTTTCCAGGAAACCTGGGGAAAGCTTTCATTGCCACTGATTATGCTAAGATTAGTTTTAAAAATTTAAAAGGCAGAAAAAGTCTTTATCTTGATCACCAAATTTGTGAATGAAAATAAAGGGTGGGCAGTGAGGACTCAGAAGGGGTTTTTGCCACCTGAGCTGGACCCCTCTGCTGGAGGCTCCAGCACCTCTCCTCTTTAACTACCACTTGTTCTCAAGCCTGGTGGCCTTGTCATTGCTGCTGTTACTTCCAAAGTCTCCCCATCCCAGGGAATTTTGGGTGCAGCACTGCACAGAGACAAGCTGTGGGGTGGGCTTGGCTCCTGCTGAAGCTGCCAGGTCCCCTCCATGTCTGGAGGCAGGAGAGGCGCATCATCCTACTGCAGCTTAATGTTGACCTTGGCTATACACAGTAGCAATGTCTCCATGAAAGTATGTTAAAGTATTTTACAGACTTTATAGGAAGGGTGTTACCCTCCTTGAGAGGGGCTTTTAGCATCATTCCTGCAGAGGTGTATTCCCTGTACTTTGCCAGGATGGTGCCCACCCCATGCCCTGGGCAGGGAGAGTTGTCCTGACTATCTCCACCTACCCACCTTTGCTGCTTTGATTTCCTGCTGCTGTGTCTTCAGCTCCAGCTAAAGATCAGACAGACCCAGCCCATGGGATCTGACAGGGAAGGCTGATTCATCATGGCTCTCTAGTTACACTGGCAGAAATGAAAATGAAGTTAGGGAATCAATCAAAATGGAGGAAACTAAAGCTGAAGGACCAAGTAACTCTTACTTCTATTTTCAGCTCAGTGCTGTAGTGCACAGGCCTTTCTTCCACTTGTGCAGCCCTGAACTGCTGAACTCTTGCAGCCTGACTTCTCTTTTCCTTAGACTAATCAGATGAAAAAAAAAAATTTTCTAGTGGTTACAGGATGGCATTATTTTCTTTCTTTGGGTCAAAGTTGTAGGGAAATGGGTTCACATGGGTACCATGAGTTTGAGAGAGGGTCCAATTTTTGTAGGACTAAAAACAAAAAAGGCCCCAGAACCATGAATTTTCATCAGCCCTAGTCCCACATGCTGTTACAATCTAAAAATGCTTTTGGGTCACCAGCATTAGATCCTTTTCTTAATCTTCATCATGTCTTCTTTCTGCTAATTTTACTTTCTCTATCTGACATAGGCTCTAAGATCTTCAGTGCAAAGAGAGCATCTTTTATCTCTGTAAAGTGTCATGCAAACTTAGGGTGGTACGTAAATATTTAATAATAATATTAGTGATGAAGACTAGAGTCCTGGAGGAACATGTCTCCTTCTTAGCAGATGCAGAACATATCGTGGTAATTTGGGTGCTGTTTCATTTCCCCGGGGAGAATTTCTCAGCTCACTCATTTTCCAGTTGCCTCTGGCATCATCTTGGGTAAGGCTATTGGGGCACGCTGCTCTTGACTGGGAATGACTTAATTAGAATTGGGCAAATAACTGCTTTTTCACCTGAGGCTTTGAAAAAAATTCCCCTAAAATACAAGTTGCCTTTTTTTTCATGTTAGAAAAAGGAAACCTGAGGGTTTCCAGAGGGTGTCCAGAGGTGCCCAAAAATGGGGCATGTGTGAGCTCTTGTGATGCTGGAGGTGGCTGATCTGTGCTCCCTGAGAGCAGTGGAGGGGCTTCAATGTGCTCAAGCTGGGGCAGCATCAGAGGAAACAGGCTGCAAGGAGCTACAAACTGTCCCCAGCACTCTGCTCTTTGATCTTTCTTACTTCTTTTCAGTAGCCTAAATAATTTCAAATATAGTTTGGCTATATAATTAGATTCACTTTATAGGAGAGTTTATACTCTACCTTACTTAAATCTTAAATTTTCTAATGATTGTAGCCAATAGCAATTAATTTAAAATAATTAAGACAAATATACACATTTAATTGCCAAGCACTACATTTTCCTCATTCATTTATGACTTAATAGACTTCAGTGTATATGTTCAGCCTTTACTAATTGCACAGTTGACAATTCTTTATGACTTTGAGGAGTTCAACATTTCTCTCTTTACTGGCTGCATTCTCTTAGCATAATCATAGTCTTAATTTTGTTTAACTTATGCTAAAGCAAAATATGAATCTAAACCACAGGAGGCAAATAAAACACGTCATTGTACAGTTCACTACATTTTATAAAACCATTTTACAACATGAACCATCCACCCATTCTGTTCAATGGAGTAAATGGGATCTAACCATGCTTTAAGGACTGCGCTCATCTTTAAACTGATTAGTTTCTCTCCTTATTACAAAACACGGGCATCTATACCAGGTCTAATGTCTAATTTTATATACAATTAAATGGGTAAGCCCTGTTGCCTCCAGCAACGTTTAATCTTTGTTATTTACCTTGAGGGTTTTTGGGTAGGATCAGAGACCAATTTCTCCCCTTGCTGTGTGGTGTGAGGCAAGCCTCAGCAGTGAGGAGACCCTTACAGTCCCGGTTGCTGTATGTAAAATGGGATGGAGATGCACAGAAGGGTCAGGCTCATGGCCTGGAGTTGGTGGGACATCAAGGAAGACTGAGCCTTGTGCCTGGAGCAGGTTGGGCAGCAGGGATGGGGTGGGAAGGTGGAGACAGGGACTGGTGTCAGGGGGCTCACTGGAGCTTGGGGGGCAGAGTGCTGCTGCAAGCTGTGCCAGCTTCCCTCTGTGCCAGATTTGGGGTGCGTGTGCCCAAGACAAGACCTGGTCTAAGGCTGTGTGGATGGGGCTGCAAAACAGGGTTGGGGTGCTCACGGGGCAGCTCTGGAGATGGGTTTGGTGGGGATGAGTGCTTCAGGGAGCGCTGTGAGGGTGCAGCACTACGGTCACAGGCAGGAGAATTCTCCTGCCTGGGGCACCTACATGGCGATGCATCTTCCCTGCCCCGCACCAGGAGCAGGGAAAGCAAACGGTGCCTCGACCAAAGGTTAATGCTTAAAAAATCCCCCAGGGCAAGGAGGAGGCAGCCGGGGCTGGCAGCAGCTCAGCAGCCGGGTCCGAATGTCGGCCGGGAGCCCATTTGCTCATAGCAGCGCCTGGTTAAACCCGCAGCCTGCACATGGCTTTAACCAAGCGCGGTGCAGCGACGCGAGCGAGGGGCTGCCTTTGGCATGAGGGCTCTGCTCGGTCCCGCGGTTAGGGAGGAAGGCTGAGATTTGCGCTGGCAAACAGGCTTCCTTCTCTATTGCTTACTCTTCTTATTTATTTTTTTTTTCTTATTTTTTTTTTAAATCGTGTTTAACACTTGTACAATTTGGTGAAATTACAAGCCCGCGAGGACAGAGGGAGAAGCCAGTCTGTTTAAAAAATAAAAAGAGGACATGATTACTTTGCTGAAGCTGTACTTTCTATTTTCTCTTCCAAAAGAGACAAAGGGAATAAATACTTAAAACCCAGTGGTGACGACAGTGAAGCAATCATGCAGTCGCTGGATACCTTTGTCTCAGGGAGGCATGTAGTCATTTTTACATGTCTGCCACTGGGTGTCAAACCTTTCTTTTCTTCCCCTTTCCATTTTGGATGGCCAAACTGATTATCTAAAATAGAAAATTAGCACACAATGGCTTTACTCTGTGATACCCCTTATGCAACTAATGGGCAAAGCTTGTTAATTGGTTGTAAATGCCAGCAGGTTGCCAAGATAATACTTCAGAAATAAGCGGGTATTCTGATAATTACAGCAATCTTCATCTATAAAAGCTTAAGTAGATGAAGTACTGGCTGGCTTAAAACCAAGATTTATCCCGCTGCACTCGCATTAAAAGAAAAAATAAGATGAAAACAATAATGTAGCAAAACAATTATATAGCAGGAAGCGTTGTAGGTTTTAGAGATTGTGAAAACTCAGAAAGTAAAACAGTGCTGTAATAACCAGTTATGGAAAAATAGGCCATTTACATTTGTGTATAATTAAATAGTAGGCTATGCAATTTCACTTTTTAAAGTAAACTGCCTTTTCCTTTTTTTATAGGGCAACGTAGCCATAATTGCTGCATTAAAGCTTTAATGAAAGAAAAAAGCAGCAGATCAAGATGACATGTAACATCCACATTTGTACTGTGGTGTTCTGCTTGTTTAGTAATGGGAAGCTACTGAGGAGATTAAAATTGCAGAATTCTTCTTATTTTTTTTTCCCCGAAAATTGCTATAGGAAGATCATTCAAAGTCTAAAATACATACAATTTATTTTTCTACCTTCAATCCACAAGGATTTAATGGCTTTCCTAAATCTCAGAGTGTCTGAAGAAATAGTTTCTTGCAAAAAAGGGAGATATTATTTTAGCTCATCAAAATTATCAAAAGTAAGCGGCTCAAACTTGAAGCATAGAGGTTTCATCTCATGTTTTAGACTATTACTGCAAATGCTGAACACTGTTTTTTAACTCAGGGCTGCTTTTCAGCTTTCCTGTCAGAATGATCAACAGGTTGATATATAATCTTGTTATTTGTCATTTTGAGATTTTTGGGTTTTTTACATGCCACAAACAAATTGCAAAATGTGGTAAAGCCAGGCTCAGCTGTGTTAAAGCTCTGGACTATGGGTGTGAATTTTCAAACCAAAGTTTTGTCTATGATAGTGTAAACCAAGTGTTGATATTGGGGCAGGAGAAAGCCTTTAGTTTGTTTTTTTCTAACGACCTTGGGTATATCTCATAGACTGCTTTTAATCGTTGGTGCCTCCTACAACAGAGGGCACATTTTGGCAAATTTTGGCATGTTTTGTCAGGAGGGCCTCAGAGACAGAGGAGTGCAGGGCAGCCCTGAGGGGCTGCTTTGCTTGAACTTTGGGGGAAAAGGCAATATCAGTGTGGGATACCCTTCCCGCTGGGTGTCTGGGGATCTGTGCTGTTGGCTTGCAGATAACGGGGGTCTGCCCCTGGGTAGTGCTGCTTTGCTGGAGCATTGACCCTTCCCCTCCACGCAGAGGCACAGGGGCTGCAGAGAGCCCTTTCCTGGTGGCTGAATGCATGTGCTTGGCATGGTCCTGGGTGCAGGGCACTGGCACAAGAGCAGACCACACTGGATTTTTTCAGACGTGGAAAACAGGATGTGACATGCCCTCTGGTAGGGTCAGTCTGGTGGGACACTGGTGGATGTACTGGAAACAAGGCACACCATGCCATGGAAAGTTCGATTTTCATGTGTGTATTTTCTCCCGGTAGCTTATCAAATATTTGATGGAGATGTCTTTCCTGTGTGTGGTCATGCAACATCAACTTGAAATTTTTCTCACACATGACTCACAGAAAAATAAGAAGAGCCCAGTGCACCACTAGGGATAGCTTGCTATGCCGACAAACATGTAAAATTTTCAAAATAAAGAGGTGCACCTTATCACCTAAACCCTCTGGGAAAACAAGGTCTGAGAGTGCAGGGGCTGCCAGAGGAGTGGGTGTGAGGCCAGCCCTGCTACCTGCCAGCCCCAGGCCCTGCACACATAATGGACTTTCCTAGTTAGTACATAATACATAGCACTTGTCCGAAGTGTGGCTGCAGGAACCAGCGGAGGAAGAAATAACTTGATGAGATCCTTTAATGGATCTCTCTCCCTTGTCTTCCAGGAACAAAATAAATAGGAGACTTTTTCAACTGGCATGTATTTCCATTTATGCTTTAAAAATTCATGAGCATAGGTTTCATATGATGGTGTAGTTACTATGGTAATTGTTTATTAATCTGGAGGAGCTTGGTAATTACCACAGCACAGTTTATATAACTCAAACTCAGAGTTAAAGTACGGTTATGATTTCTTTACGCATCCATCTTTTAGACACTTTTTTCAACTTTTTTTTTTTTTTTATTTTTATTTAACAGAATATGCATTTTCCCCTCTCAGTTCTACTTTTATCCAAGTGCATACATTTCTGGAAGTGTAGAGAGAGTGCAAAAATGACAGAGAAAAGCTTGCTCGGAGTTGGCAGGCCAGGACAGCCAGGAAAAAATGTGCAGACTTAAGTTGCAGGTGGATATTTTTTTCATTAAAAAAAGAGATGTCTTTCTCTTTTCCCTGGAGCATGGCTTATTAGTGGGAGGGCAGCAAGGGGCAGAGGAAAGAAGGTGGCAAAATGGGGATATTGCAGGAGCCCATGTGTCTATCCTGGGACCATCCCCCCTAGATGAGCATGAGGCTGAGGGATGTGGGATTGTGTGAGGATGTGTGTACGTTAGCCTGCAGCTCTGCAGTTTGTGTGTGGCAGAAGCACACAAGAAGAAAACCACATGTGCTGGACTAAGGATGAATGGCTGGCTGGCTTTGGCATTTGGGTTTTTTTGGTGTTGTGTTTGGTTTTGCTAATGGAGAGTACAGGAGTGGTGAGGTACCTGCCAGCTACACCATGGCTCTTCAAAAACCCCTGCTGCCAGTGTTCAGCCCTGACAGTCTCCCAGGGCATGTACTTGCCTTTCCTGGAGAAATTGAATATAAAAATGAGTTTATTTATTCTAAAATATTTTTTTTTTTCAGAAAAGCACCACTGCAGGATGCTCTCCAGAAACCCAAGAAATAGAAAACCATGTGAGTGTTTTTCAGTGAATTTTTTTCTTTTATCTAAAAGCTCCTTTCTCCAAGAGAGTGAAAAAATTTGCCCACTGTGAATTTTGTTCCTGTGGTGATCCTAGTGGCAAGACAATTAATGGCCATCAGTTCATTTTGTGATGACCTGTAAGCCAGGAGCAGCCCTGTTGGTGGGTGAGCCCTCCTTGCCTGTCCCCGCTCTCTCCCGCCGGCTCGCGCGGCTGGCGGGCTGGAGAAACTCCCTGGTCGGCCTGGCTTCATTGCCGAGAGATTCACATTATTTATATGGAAAAAGTGCAGGATGCCATCTCCTCGCTCGCTCTGCCTGCATAAATTGCGCGTGTTTATTATTCATCGTAACACAGCACATTCTCTGTTTCTGTGTCACTTGTCACTAATCACTTATGCATCTGATGTGCGGATCCAGAGCAGGTTCTTAAGCATTCTTGGCTTCAAAACATAAGATATGCATGGGTAAGAGTTTATCCCACCCCCAAAATAACAACTTTGATACATTTTCAAAAGGGAAAGTGCATATGTTACAGTACTCAGGAGCAGCAATAACCAAACTAGCTGAGAAGTGACACGGACTTGGGTTATTTTCTTGTTGCTTTCTTTTTTCTTTTTTTCTTTTTTTTTTTTTTTGGTTTCTCTTTAGTATTTTATGAAAGTGTGTAAAAATCTTAACATTTGAATGCCACACGCTTCGTTCTGCCTGCGAGATAAAGGACATTTCTCTAAAAGAAACATACGCTCCTTGTTCCTTGTTTTGATTCCCCGTACAGCTTGTCACAATGCATTTACATTTTGCCCATACATTTGGATTTGCAACCCGAGCTGTGCTTTTGAGGAAGGGATGCAAACTCTTTTCTTTGACTTTTGGGTGTCAGTTGGGCACTGACTGTAGAGGGGCAGGCGCAGAGGGCGCAGCCTGCGCGCACCCCTTGTAGCTTCCACTGACCCACAGCCCCAGGCTGCAGCAGCTCCTTTGTGAGGGGCTGCAGCCTGCGTTGGCCACCAGCTGGGGAAGGGCTCTTTTCTGGAGCTTTTCTCCCCTGTTGCACCTGACTCCCTTCCCAGGCTGCCTCCCAACCCACAGAAGCCAACTGCCAAACCTCAGTGGACGGCAGCATTGTGTCTACCCCACCTTTTCCCCGCATATTTCTTCCTCCTCTTGTAGACTCTGGGAAATGCCAGAAATTTCCCTTTCCTTGTCTGGATCTGCTCTAGGGAGCACTGTGGAAATGCTGGCAACCTTGAGAACCCTGTCTTTAAGACAATGCCATGTTTTTTCCCTTCTCATGGCACTGGATGATTGGCACTAACAGTGTGAGGCTGAGGATGGAGAGAGACCCCAACCAGCCTCAGCGGGGATAACGAGCAGAGTCTTCTGGAGTTTGGGTACCACTGTGAATAATGGTCATTGAGCCTGGCAAATGCCATCTCTTGGGTTGAGAATACAGAAAACATTCTTGCATTTTCTTGTGGTTGGCCTGATTGCTCTGTAACTCTGCAAATCTGGTGAGCACAGCCAGTGCAGGGTCCACCCACAGGTCTCCTCACGAGCTCCTGCATCAGACCCCTGAAAGAGATGATGGCTAAGCCGTATCTCCGCTGCTCTCTGGCTCACCTGCACCACGCTAACCTGCAGTACAAAATCTGTGATAGTGGCCTGGCCTTGTGGGAGGGCAATGTGCAGAGCAGCTACCAGAACAGTAGCTTGGGATGACCTATATTTAATTTAATTTCCTGGAATCATAGAATCATGGTTTGGGTTGGAAGGGATCTTAAAGATTATCTAGTTCCCAACATCCCTTTCTTTTTTTTTTTTGCACCAAGCATCTGCAGAGCAAAAATTATGCACTGTGGAAACACTGAAAAAGTCACAAATCTGGTCAAATTGTCTGATGTGAATGTTTTCTCCTTCAAGGCTGCTGAAATGAAGCCTGATTACTGACCTCTGCACCTGGAAACAGAGGGGTTTCATCCAAGGAGAGAGATAATTTGAATTGTTCCTTGTTCTGTTGCTATCTGATGGGAACAATCTTACTAACAACTTCCAACTGCAAGTCCTCATTGACTGTGTAGTGAAGGCAGCCCTATGATAACACCAGAGAGGCAGCTTGAAATGAGGATACAGAAAACTGATGCCAAAAATATGTCAGCTTGGAAGGTCATTAAGAATTATCCATTTGTGCATGTTCACACGCCAACAGTACCTTAAGTGATTACCTTAGAGGAATAGATTTGTCAAATGAACATATGAATTAACAATACAAAATTGTGATTGATAAATCAAATAAGAATTTACAATTTGCCATTGAATCTAACTGGAATGGAGTTTCACTGGATGTGAATGTGAGAGGAGCTGTTGATGTTCTTTGCTAAAAATGACTCTTGGTGGTATTTTTCCACTTTATGACACCACAGTTGTAGGTGACTGATCTAAAAACCAGCTTGCCTGTACCTCAGGCAGGGACACGTTGTTCCAAAGATCTTGGCTCATCGTTTCCAGTACTCATTTTTTAAACTTCTCCACCTACACCTTTATTGATCTTTCAGGTTTTTTTTAAGCTCAGCTAAGAAATTAACCTAAACTGGTATTGGCAGACAGATGATGGAGTTTTAATGTAATAGTTGGTAGAATCCTGGTTAAGTACTTTTACATTTAGGCACTCAGATAAAAGCAGCTGATATTTAACTCTGCTTTTCTGCATGGACATAGCTCAGGTGGGTCTTCTGATTTTTGTTTCTGAAAGATAGATTACATTAGTATTTATCTGAGTTGTGGATTATACCTCCTTCACAAAGAGTTTTTAAAGTCTAGAAGAGCAAGATATTTAGGTTTAAAAATATACAGTTGGGCATTTTATTCTTTTTCTTCTAAAGCTCTACCTTTGCAGTGGCTAAGATCATTGCAATCCACACATTGTTTTTTAAAATAAGCCCATATTGTCAGATATACTTAATCTGACGTTTACAATAAACTTTTTGTGATTCCTTGCTGCATCTTCACCTTTTTGGCTTGTGCCTTTTTGGGTTTGGGGCATTCCTAGTGAGCACCAACTCTACAAAATGCTGTTAAAGCTGCTGCTAGTCTAAGTCCTGTCAAACTGCATGTTAAAGACATAGATAATAAGAAAGTACTAAAGGAGATATTACATTTCATTACTGTGTGTCATTAATGTCTTATTATGTGCTAATGAACCAAAGTTAGGTCATAAATGTCTTTGAAATTTAAGATCATTGAGGGTTTATTCGACTTGATATAAAGGGGTGGCTTCAGCCTGTTGGGTCTGTAGTGCCGTAAGTACACTTTTGCAAACTAAAAATTGCCATAGTAAAATTTACTATTTAGTTGAGGTGGAAATTTCAAAGAATATTTCAATTTTGCTACTAAAATGGTTTGGGTAATCATGAAATGAGTAACATCAGTTACCAAAAACCCTGTCTATAATTTGACATTTTGTTTGGCAGAAATGGTGCTGCTTTGGGGCTCTCCAGTGCATTTCTGGCTGTGGAGAACTCCATGATGGCATCCAAGGCGCGCACACACACACACACACACACACACACACATACACACAGTGAGCAGCATCTTTATTTGTTGGTGCATTTCAGGATGCCCCAGGAGGCTCCCAGTCCAGAGTCGTGGGCCTCCCTTCTGTTTTCTTTTTTCCTATACCTAGCAGCTGTCAATTAGATTTTTTTGCACCCTTTTTTTGTCCCAGACCTGTGGCATGTTCTGTGTAATTTATGGCATGTAATTCTCAGTGAGAAAATGCCCTACGTGTAAAAATCATAGTACAAACACGAAGGTAAAAGCACTTGCTCGCTGCTATAAGTGGAAAACAGTGCACTAAGAATCAGCATATACTTAAACGATGTCTTTGTGCCTATGGACATTATGGGAAACACAGCAGCCGAGCTGCATTGTACAGCGGGCTTCCCAACGTGCAGGATTCCCGAGGGGAGGGAAGGGCAGAGGGAGCTGCCCCATCACAGCCAGTGCCCTCTCCCTGGGAAGGGCAAGGCTTGGAGCACACGGTAAGCTCGGGAAGGCAGGAGCGCAGTTGTGCCTCGCTGTGCGCTGGAGTGGCGAGGCTCCCTCGCACGAGAAGGGAGCGGGAGGCGGCTGCACGGGGCTGGCGGCAGCCCTGAGCCGCACAACGTCCCGGGAAGCTGCGCAGAGAAGCATGACACAAGCCTTGAAACATTTAGGGAGGGGGCATGTTATTTTAATATCCTTTTTTGTGCTTAATAGAAAAGGGGTTTGTGGTTAGTTCTTTATTATCTCCGACAGCAGTTCTCGCTTCGGCTCCTCTTTCTTTAACTGCCAAGCTAGCATTTTCCTTTTTTATTGCTCCTTTCTTCGAGGTTTGCTTTGGAATAGTGCCAGTTATCATTTCCCATTAGGGCAAATATTGCATCAAACTCATGATTAGGGATTTGAGGGCTTGGGAATATCATTCTCGAACATTTGTCTTTCATTTTCTAAGCCCTTTTCTCTCTCTTTGTACACACACATATGCGCACATGCCTGCATATACATATGTGTATATATATTTATAGAGAAGAAGAGAGAGTGTGCTGCATGTGCCTGGTTACATGGGTAGGTTTACATGTATGCTTGTGTCTATTTGCATGTAAAGTTTAAACCTCATCTGCTAGACAAAGGAAAAGGGAAGAGCTTTCTCCTTGTGTGTGATTTCAGAGGACTCAGAAGGTTAATAAAGGAGAAGAATAACAGATTTGTTTGTATGTTTTGGGTTAAATACTTCAGTTTTGCAGAGAAGGAAGGTGTTAAGAACACACACTGTGAGCGTGGAGATGAAGCCACTGCTAGGGAGCTGCTATCAGTTTTACCGACCCTACAAAACTGGGGAACAACACTGCCTGGTTTTGAGTGTGCCTTTTACGGTACCTTTTCTACTACCTTTACCTGCACATATATAGTCACTTTGTGTCTAGCACATCCCTTGAATAAAGTGGCAAAAAATATTACATTTCTAGAAATGATCTATTCTGCGGTATGAACATATGCTGCATCACCTATATTAAAGAATTATATAGATACTAAGGCCTTAATTTGGAAATCCTGAATTGCTCATTAAAGGTGCCCATTTCTGTTGGTTAAATGTGGCCTAAATGTCCCAAGGCAGACACGAGACTTGCCGGGCATGTGCGCTGATTTAGGCTTCAAGGCGTCTGGGTTCCAGTTTAATCTACCTCTTCCCTTGCTTACCTCCCAATACTTAGGCACTTCTGAGATGTTCCAAAGTCTTTCCAGCTGCCACCTATTTCTGATGCTGGCTCACAAAACCCAGCACCCGCTTTCAGTACCTAATTTTAGGAGGATTTTTGCAGAATATATTTTTTTCCTTGTAAAACTTTGCTTACGGCTGGCCTGGGGGAAGGCATGTTACAGGTGGTTCCCCCCACTTGGTGCCCTTGTGGAATTGGGAACTGTGGTAATGCCTGGGGTCTGTGGTCCCCCCCTCCACCACCCTTCTGACCCCCCTCCCAAAAAAGGGTTCCCAAGAGCCAGGCACCATCCTTCTTCACACCCGGCAAATCACTTAACCTCTCAGCACGTCGGCTTTCGCAGCTGTTAACACAGGGAATGGTTTTATTTCACCTCCTCTCGTAAAGAGCATTGCGGCTCTCATCGACCCAAGGCCAAGCATTATTTCCACTTACAGATAAGTTGGATTTTGGCAGCTGGTGAGAGGGAGGCAAGCACATTCATCTGGGTAAAATCCCCTGGCTGGAGAAATAGCCAGCGGGGAAGTTTTATAAGGCAGGCACAAAGCAATATCAGCAATATCCAGAGCAAATCTTGTATCGGAGTTGTCATTTTTGCTCCAACCTGGCAGTGGTCGGCTGGGGAATTGGGGGGTCTGTGAGGAGACTGGAGCAGGCAAACAGCAGAGCGGTGCTGGCCAGCTCAGCTGGGGTGATGCTGACACTCACAGCACCCGACAGGTTCCTAAATACATATATTTCCAGGCAGCCAATTTGCCTCCAAAAAATTTATTCTTCAAGGCTTATTCCCATCTGCCAAAAGAAAACATGTCATTTATGAAAAAAACCCCGAAAATCTAACACTGACAGGGAGGAGTGCGTCGTTGAGCTACAGCCCTCTGCTTTTACCTGAGCCAAGTGCCGGAACCATGTGTGGAGACAGCCCTGTCACCCACATGCTTTATTAACAGTCAGGTTTTAATTGTGCTTTTTCCTTTACTCACAGTTCACCTTTTCTTTTGCCCAGCAAATACCGCACTTACTTCATTAAAATTTCTGCCAAAATGAGCCCGGTCAAAGTCTCTGTGCAGATTAAATACAATGCCACCTCTTTTCCTGCTCCTAGTACAATGCTTGTAAGTTAAAATCAGTAGAGTAATTTCAGTCATTTATTCTGTAATTCAGACTGATAAATTTGACTCCACGTTTCTAGCTGTGCCCTGCTTCTTCTATCCTCCGTTCCTGAAACTAAAGTCATGGTCCCCACACGGGAAAGCTTAAAGTTGAGAAAAGGTACAGTAAACTCCCAGTTATTTTAGGAGTCTTTAAGTGATTAAGTCAAAAGGATGGTTAATTATAACATTCTAAAAACACAGCTGCTAAAAAAATAGTTTCCAGCAGCCACCAACTTATTATTTTGTCATCATCTTAGACATACTTATGACATATGGAAAAAATAAAAGATTAAATCTCCATCCCCAAACTGCCCCCACAGCCACACAGTCCTGGAACAAGCAACATCTTCTGAAAGAAGGAGGCTCGGCCTGACTCCCTGCCAGTGTGCGCAGGGGCGGCTTCCAGCCCCACGTTCACTTTCACAGCCTTGAAAGCTGAATCTTCTGTGGGGTTTGCAAAACATCAGCTGGGAAAACTGTGGCTAAATCAAGAGCAACCACAGTTTGCCAGGGAACAAATATCCCAGCTTTGGCCATACCAATCTTCTATGCACTCTCACTCATGTTTTCATTTCTCACACACCACGGAAATAGAAAAGTCATTGCTGGTATTGCCAGTGGGGCTGAATTATGGAGCCCCATAAACATTTTCACTCTGCCTCAGTAAAGAGCAGCAGCCTTCTCCCTGTGCCCACATTGTTGAGGCTACCTCAAAAATAAATCTGCCTACAAGAGGAAACCACAGTAGGTTTCCCAGAGGCGGACAGTGCCTTGGGTGGGGAGAAGATTTTATATTGCCAGTCTCTCCATATGTTGAGGCCAAAGTGAGTAAGGAGCCCTTGGTGTGGTGTGGCACCCGGGAAGTTGGGTGGCAGTGGGCGACTGTTATTGTCAGCAGTGTTATTTATGCTTATGCTTTAAAAAAAAATCACCCACTTCATTTAAAAACTACAGATCAAACAGGATGGCTTCTAACTTATGATCAAGGTGGAGCCTACTGAGGAAACCAGAGACACTCAGATGAAAAGGAGATGTTGCTTCAAACACTAACCAGAAGCTGTGGTTGCATGAGTGGCACAGCAGTGTCTGTGGTGGCTTGGTGGGGAGACCAGAATTTCTGTGAATAAGGTCTGACCTTTTTCCCTTATTTCCACCAAACCATAAGCAGCTAAGGAACACAAGATTAACCTTTGTGCTGCAGTAATAATATGTGCAATATCATTTCTTTTAGTTATATGGGAGGCAGAGACCATGGCTGTGATGGTGTTTGTACAAAGCTCTGGTAAAAGAAACCATCCATGCTGGGAGCACAGCAGAATGTCCCTCACTTTCCAGCGTGAGCATCACCTATTCTCATGTGGGAGTAAAGAAGGCATGCCAGCCCATGAAAGAAACACTTCCAGCTCTTTACAGAGAAATGTCATTGGAGGTTTAGAAAAATACTGGCCCATGTTGGTTCCAAACCTTCCAGATCTGTCTGTGGCACATCTCAGAGTGCTGGCATTGCTTGGCATTGCTGCCCTGGCAGTGCTGGTTCTGCACAGGGGCTGACAAGTGCCAGTGCTGCAAGTGGCTCTCATAACACCCCAAAATCCAGGATGTACCTGTATGCGCCTTTCTCCCAGCTGTTCTTTCCTCCAGTGTCCTGCCATCACAGGCTGAGTGCTCACAAATAGAGCTGACAGTGCTTGTCACTGAGATTTGCAGCTCAAATGTCAGGAGAAAGGAAAATTTGGGTACCTGGGAGATGACACTCATCCTGAAGCTAAACATGTGCAAATTTTTGTGGTGTGAGTGTAATGGAAACGTATGGGTCCCTGTACATGGGTGTGTACATACTAGGGGTACCTGGCCCAGCTCATGCCATGCAGAAAGCCTCTCTACAGTCCCCCAGTAACAGGAAACTACTCCCAAAGCTCGCTAGAAAATGTCTGCAGGAGGATGTGAAGCACAAACTGGGGTAGCAGCAGGATGAGGAGCTGTAACCCGCCTGCTTCACCAACATATTTTTTCCCGTACTTGCCACTCTCCAACCCTTTTTTCCCTGTGGAGCATCTGGGATGTCATGCACATGCACCAAGCTACAATGTGTAAAACTTGGTGCCACAGCCATGCCACCAGCTGGCCACCTGTGTGGAGCTGAAATCCGTCTATATGGAGCACCAGGGGTAATTCCCTGGGGCAGGAAAGCGTCTGATCCTTCCTCTCCACTCTCTGATACCACTTGTTTCATAGAAATTATGCAACGAAGTGGCTGCAGCATCAGGGTGGGATGGTGCCTCACCCCAAAGCCTCTCAGGCTAGTGGAGGTGGTGTCCCTCACTCCTGAGCATCTGGGACAGGCCAGTAACAGTAATAACACCATCAGAATTGTTCTCATGGGTTCACAGGGCTGCAGATCCCACCAGCAGCCACCTTTGGGCTCCCACCAGTGCTGGCTTTCTGCTCCTCATGAAAACACCTGTCTGCACTCAGGAGGTTTTCCTACCACTTCCCATGAAAGGCTCATCCAAACACCTTTACTGTCATCATAGCTTGTGTTAACTCAGTATAACACAGGCCAGCTTAAGTTTATAGTGCTGTTTTTTATAGAGGAGCATTTATTTCTTGTATCAACTCTCAAGGATGTTTTATCTGTTTTATATCCCATTGAATCCTCTGTGAAACTGCACTAGTTTACAATAATTTTATTACTTTATTAATTAAACGTTTTCCAACAAGCTAGCTATGGCATTTCTTATCATCAAGGGTTCCATTAGTTTTTAATGGTGTGAGACAAAATTACCATTTACCCACATGCAATTTAAGAAGCATCATTAACACAGAGAAAGCACCAGGTGGGATTTCTAATAGTTACTGTTTCTCATTTTTGTTTTTATTTAAAAGGAATAACTGGTTTTGAGGTTTTTGCTGCAAGGTTGCCAAATCCTCACTTTGTTTTTTATGTTCAAGATAATTTAAAATAATGTTCTTCTATCTCCTTAGGCTCTTCTCCACACTATTTCCCTTATCAGCACATCGCGTGGTGCGTACGCAGTGTTTCGGTGCAGCCGGGTGAGTGTGTTGTCTGCACAGTAATCACCAAGAACAAAGACTCATCTGCACGGTCAGTGAGCAGGGCTGGGGGGCCGTGTGTGCACACGCGTGCCTGAGACACTGCCTGGCTTTGCAGGGCTGTGGTAGGAGGGAGCTGAGCCGGCATAAGCCCCAAACTACATGCAGCACCCACCTTGTGTGGTTCAGGGCCCACAGGTGCTGGTCACTGGGTGCCACAGGAGCCATCCCAAGCACAGGAGAGCGGGAAGTGCTCCTCGGCCATGCTCATCCATGGCATCAGGGACCGTGAGGACAGAAAGTGGTAACCTGCCCTTTTTGAAGTTCTTGAGAAACTTTCACATAGGTTGATACTTCGACACTGGTGTTCCTTGCCAAAGACAAGGGAAACTCCACGATTGTAGTAAATATTTACCTTAAACGAAATGAGAATAATTAAATGGCACCTTCATTGCTATATTCTATTCAATTATGCTGACTATGAACTAATTGCTGACTCAGTTCATTTGCATGTTAATAAATGTCTGTGTTTAAGGTCCTCCTTGGTTAATTTTCTAGGCTTAACGATACGGAATTGCTGGCGTTTTTTTCCCCATTAACTCATTGCTTTTGCTTAATTCTGTGACCTCCTGCTGCCACGCATGGATGTGGGTGGTGCAGCCCTGCCCTTGGCCATGGGGCACGCGGTGGGTCCGAGCTGGGGCCTTGCCGGCGAGATGGAGCGCGAGGGTCCAGATGGTGCACGATCCCATGAACCGCTGAGCGCGAAGCACGCGGGAGGGTGTTAGGGATATTTAGTGGGATGTGTTTGACAAGGTGTTTCCTTATTTAAAGGGGAGGGGAGGAAAAGGCAGATGGTGTGGCTGTTTCTAATGACATTCCCTGGCTGGGTTTTTTAACAGCAGACATAAGAGGGGCATAAGCACCTGACGTGCCTGTCTGCTTGGCTGCTGGGAGGGAAGGGACGCTGACAAAACAGGTCCCACCGCCACCCCGCTACCTGTTCTGCTTATTTCATATGCCAGGGTTCCTGGTGAGGCTGATGGAAGGGTCTGTCCTGGGCCAAAGTCCCCAGAGCCACTGGTGCAGTGTTTACCAGGTTGCTTTATTGCCTCACATCCACATAGCTAGGGGGAAACAGCTCTTTCCCAGAACCCCACCACCCCTGTTTTGCTTCCCAGCACCCCTCTCCCTCCAGATTCATCCTTTTTTATTTTCTTGCTTTCTGAGCTCTCTTCTTGCCCAGGTGGCTGTGCTGTCACTGCCAGAACTGTGCAGGTCTGTCCCACTGCAGGCTGGAGCTGCTGCTTGCCCAGTGGCGTCCTGGAAACACCTGGGGTGATGCTCTGGGTGGGAGAAGAGGGGTTACAAGTGGTGTTTTCCTGTTGGAGGTTTTTAAGCACGCTACAATCAGAAGTGGTCTGGTATTTTTTTATGCTTAGGAGCTTCTATTAAAATAGAAACAAATGCTGAATTTTCTAAATGGGCAGATAATTGTTCCATGACGGAGAGCAAACAAATGCACAGGGATGTCCTCTGCTTTAAATGTATGCTGCGCTGAACTCCTGGTCAGATAAATTCCTAATTAATTTGCTTGCGCAAGACATGGAACAAAAGCTGTGATTATATATTAGAGTAAGAGGTGCAATAATATCTTCCTGCATGCTTCCACATCATCTTACTTCTTGCCTGCAAAGGGACTCCGGGGCGGCCGTGCTGGGGGCGATGCCACTGCAAGCCCCAGTGGGAGTCACCAAAGAATCGTGACCCCCCAGCAGGCCAGGGGCTGGGGCAGCTCCCGGAGCCCGCGGCAGCCTGCGGCAGGAACCCCCAGGCCTGGGCCGGCGGCCGGCTGGGTGGGTTTGGAAGCGGTGCCAGGCGGGCAGGCGGGCAGCGCAGAGCTGCGACTGGCACTTTATGCTAATGGCTCAGCCATTATTTATTCCTTTGGAATTCATTACAATCGCATTATTTGCGATCGGCTCATTTAGTGTCGCGAATGCATCCGTAGGATTTTTTTATTGTGACCTAATTAATAATGAATGATTCTGTTTAGAGGCGCCGCCGTACGCAGGGCTCCAAGGCAGGAGCGAGAGTTTCAGCGAGCGCCGCTCGGCTGCTCCGTGCGCCGTGACAAAAGTGCCAGCAAGCGCTGCTCAGCCTCCCGTGCCCCACGGGCAGAGGCCAGGCAAGGGCTCTGCAGGCTCCACACAACTTCCCTGGGGCCAGCAGCCCCCGGCCCAGGCGTCCTGTGCAGCTGCAGCTCCAGCTTTCTCTCTAGTCAGAGTACTCTTTTTCCTTGTTTTTTTTTTTTGGCGGCAGCAGATCAGAGTTGACCGTCCTACCAAAACCAAAGTTGAACACTGACCTTGTCTAAAGCAGGAAAAAACTTCAACAGTATTTTGGGAAAATTCTGTCTCAGTTTTCGTTGACCAGTAATATATTTGGGTATTGTAAAGCTGTACAGGACGAGAAGATATTAATTGACAGAAAATCTTCACCATTTTACTTGAAGTAAATATTTTCTTTGAACATGGTACTTTAAAAAAAGCCCCAAAACCAAAACAAACAAACAAAAAAGACTTAACTTTTTTAAAAATGAAATTTCCAGCAATGCATAAAAAGTTATTTTATTTTGAAAGCACTGAAGTGACATCGATTTGTCTATTTTTTTTTTCCCTCCCTAAGAACCTTGGCAATACCCAAAAGAATATACTCTCTTTTTTCCCAAGGAAGTTCTCACCCAAATCTTTTGCCAAGATCTACTTTTATGTGAACCCATGCCATCCATCAGCTCTGTTTCACACTGACCCTGAGCCTGGGTAAATGTGGCACCACAGCATGGGCATGGCTTCATCCTTCTCTACTCAACACCTCCTTGCTAAAAACACTTCAGTTCAGCAGCAGGAATGTCAATTCACACTGATGTCTGGGCTAAATTCGTCCCTGGAGGAGCAGTGCAAGGAAGTCCCTGTCCCCTGCACACCCATTTCAGCTCAGCAGGTTGATCTACACCATATTTTTTTTATTTTCACAAAGTCATATAATTTCAAATCTCCCTGCAGAGCAGCAAGAAAATTTTAAAAAATATTTATGAAAGCCTATACATAGTTATAATGATATAAATAATTTTTGTGTGAATGCAAACCTATTCCTCTGTTTCCCACATACACAGCCTGGGGGAGTCTGTAAAAGGGCAGCAGGGCAACTCTGGGTCCAGACATATGGGAACATTTACTGGGAAGTGACAGCTTCTCCTTTCCTCCCACCTGAGGTACCCCCACACCCCTTGCAGCATTCCAGAAGCTCATCTCCCTCTGGGGTGGTGGGAGCTGGACAGAGCCAGGGTGGTGGCTGCCAGTTTGGTTTGGGTTTTGAAGCAGGAGCACCCAGACCCACACAGCAGGGAAAAGCCCACCTTGAGCTTCATACCTTTGACACAAGTACCATAGACAACTTCATTTCATATTTTTAAGGCTAAACCAATGATCCTGTTTTATTTTGTTACAATGAATACCTATCATTCAGGTAATCAACCTGAACTAACAGCAAAAGCTGTGTCTACTTGTGGACTAATTTACAGATATTGCTAAAGTGAATGAATTTTCTTTTATGTAGCCATTGTTGGCTGCATTCTGAGAGAATGATTCTCTTGCTGAGAGTTTCAGGTTGGCATAAGACCTTAAATCCTTTATGAACAGGTACAAGACAAACACATGAAGTACTTGCTAACATCAAGTCATAGAATAGTTTGCACTAATACTTCAGGACCAGATTTCCTAAAAAAAGAGGTCACAACAAAGAAGGACCTTTAGAAATCTATTTTTGCTCATGGTGAGAGAGTTTAAATAGCAAGGGGGTGGGTTCCTTGCTCACTCCTTTTGCAAAACCTCCCAATGGCCACGCCAGTTCCAGGTGGAAAGCCCTCCTGGGCAAGCAGGACCTCCTGCCTGTGCTGGTGCACACTCCTTCAGGGCTGGATTCCTCTCACACATGGCTACTAGGTCTTTATGGAGCAAATTATTTAAGCAAAAGTCCTTTTAGGACTACAAGTAAATGCCTTTTGTGTCAGAAAGTGCATAGTGGAAACTCCTAAGTCAGGCCATGCCTGTGCAGCTTGCTATGTTCGGCCATCTGATTCCTCTTCTCAGGAGTAATCACTAAGGACAGTCCCACAGCAGCATTTATAAGCAGAAGACATGGGTGCATGGAAATTTTCAAGGAAAGAAGGAAATAACTGAAGGCCTGAGCCTTTCCTTCAGCGCATGGGAAGGGGAAGGAAGTTGTTAGGAGCACTGCTGTCCCACCAGTACATACAGGAGCTACCTGTCCCCACCACAGAGGTGACAAAAAGCTGTGTGATAACATCTCTGAGGGACATTACAAAATTAAAATGTATGTTCCTAAGATGCCTTCAAAGTGTCAGGAGGAAACCACCAACCATGGTCACCATAGAGGCTGCTACCTCTCAGGAGCTCCCCTCCAGCAGGGCCACCTGAAGGGCTGCACATCACCTGTCCCTTTCTTTTATCTAAATAAACAGAAATAAGCTACTCTTGCTGGTGTGCAAAATAACATAGTACACAGACTTCCTAGCAGACAAGTCAAGTGATATCTTCTTTGTTGTGCATATATAGGTACACACATACCTCTCTCCACACCCATCTCATTATTTTATTGGCAAGTACCTGGAGGTGGGGTGTGTGGGGAGCACATGTGTGTTTTGTTTGCTTGTGTGATCACTGCAGAGAAATCCACATTAAACAGGGAATTGGAGACTGTGTTTCTCTAGCTGAAATTAGCTTAATTTTAGAGCAAATACTGCTACCAAAAGTGCTGCCAGAGTCTGCATTGCACAACTCCAGACAGCATCTTTCATAAAACAATTATATTTTTTCTAGATGTAGTGAAAGCCTTGAAAAAAGTTTACTTGATGTCTAACCAAGCAATGCTGCATCTTCAAATTTGAAGGAGAGCTCAGAAAGTTAGTTTTTTATTATTCTTCATTTAAGTATTATTTTTTAATTGCAGCGTATTAAACATAAAATCTGGTACAATCTTTAAAAATAAATAGGACCTAACTATAAATGGGCCCTGTTGTGTTTTTATCTTTGACAAGCAAGTAATTGCTTCTCAAATTTATCAGTTTGTTTATGCAAAAACCATTTACCAAGCCTAGCTCAAAAGCATCAATTTCATCATTATCATCTTATTAATTTAGCCAAGCTATAACACAGCTGATTATTCCTGAGTAATATCCTCTGCAGCACATCATGTGTGGCAAAACCATCTGTACAGTACCTATTTAATAAATAAACCCTCGGCTAAATGTCTCTGTTTATTGAGAACTAATGTTTATAGAAAATATAATGGAACTCAATAAATAACTCAGCTTCATCAACCTGCATATGAATCAGTATGAAGAACGCTGACATCATCACCTTTCAAGTACCAGAGAAAGCAAAATTACCCAAAAGAGCTATAGAGTCAATATTAAGGCATTAAAACTGCAATGAAGGCATATTAATGCTTAAAACTTCATTGTTGGCAGTAGAATTGCCACCACGGACATATTTTATAACTCTAAGAATACTTAGGCTTTATGACTGTTTCTTTGTTGAGTGCCTTGCACTTAATGTAGTTTTCCACTTTAAATAAAAAAAAAAACCCTCAAGATCTTAAAAAAAAAAAAAAAGGGAAAAAGAAAATTGCTGATTCCAAGCATTCATTTTTAAAATAATGCAAACTGCTGATTCCAATTGTTTGGATGGAGGAAAAGACAAACTTATTTAACTCCATGCTTCCTGAGCTACTGGCAGCAGGCACGGGGTGTGCCGAGGTGAAAATTGCTCAGCAGCACTGCACAAAGATTACAGAGCAGTCCATGCACAGCCTAAGACATTATTAATAGAATTCCTGGGTTTAGGGGAAAGGAAAATGAATAGAGTCGCGGCAGACATTGGGATACTTATTGATTGCTGGTTGTTCCTACAACAGCAGCTCTCACTCGATTATTTGATTTGGTGCTTTACAACTGCTTCTCTGCCACAAATCAGGCATTTAAAACATATCTCTACATCATCAGCAAATAGTAACAGATTAATTTTCTTACAGCTCCTTTCCTGGGGCCCTCTGAGAGGTCTTTTTTTTTTGTTTGTATTTTGCTGTCTTTATTTCTGAGGAATATCACTCCGTGCATGCAATTTAAGCGAGGGCACATCAAGGCTGCAGGCATGGGTGGACATCCAGTCAGCATCACTTTCTGCAGTCTCCCCAGGTGCCTCCAACAGGTCGCAATTCCATAGGAGACAACTCTCTCCTTGATGAATGCAAAGTCCCACGGCACTGCGTCAGTAACGCGGCAGCTCCAGCTCTTGTGAGGGATCAAGGACACAGTGCACATTCTTACGACTTCTTGCAGCATTTCCCTGCCTGCAGGCAGGGCCACCCTCCCCATGGTCCCTTCTGGTGGGAGAGAGTGGATCAGAGGGACCAAGTGTAAAGCACAGAAAACATATTTCATAATCCCCTCATTAGCACACACGTGATGGGAAACACTCAAGGGTGTGAATATTTTTAACACTGTATGTGTTTACATAAAAAATGTGATTTACACAAATCTTCATTTACTACGCTGTATAAACTTGCTACGTGGATTAGAACTGGTCCATCATGCCTTCCTGGGAGAGAGAGAAAAGGGACACTGCAGTCTGAAGAACCTGCTGTTTTGTTTCCCGTGTCCAAAATGGCTTGAAAAAAAATAAGAAAAAAGTGAATATGCTTCTGAGTTATGAAAAAAAAAAATCATTTTCAATTCTTGGAACATTTTGACAAGATAACTAGAGAAACAAAGCAATAAGCAAAAAATTCCTAATGACTACAAATGGAAAAATTTGAGAGATTTTTCTCAAATAGGAGAAAATCTGGGGGAGCCCAAAGTCATTTCTCTCAGCTTGCAGACTGTTCTGGCACCCTGAGGTCCAGTTGTCCCCCAGTGTGGGGGCTTGGACTTGGGATGAATTCACCCCTTGCATCCTGCAGGCATCAGGAATCAGTGGCACATCCTGCCGCAAGCCGCCTTTGTTAACTGTCATGCAGAAAGGGTTTTTGGTGGGCAGTGGTTGGCCCCTCAGCTTGGGGGACTGCTGCTGGCAGCAGAGACAAACCCCCACACACCGGCCACCTGCAGCCCCACTTTTCTGGTCCACTTTTCTGAAGGACTTTGAGGCTGCCAAAGGGCAGGAGCACCACCGGTCGGATCATCACCAGTCAGAGCATCACGGGCTGGATCACGCTGATCTCTGCTAGTGACAAGGCTGACGGAAACAAGCTGGGTGCAATCCCACATTAAATCATCACGTCCGAGCATCTCAGGCACTCTGCAAGTGCCTTGAGTTTTTCCCATTCTCCTCAACTTATGTTGCACATATGCAGCTCTTGTTTGCCTTCCTGAATAAAATAGCAGATCCACAGCGCTTCGCCGCCTAATGAAACTGAACATATTTAGAACATATGTGAGCCCGCTCGTCGCGAAAAGAACCATTTGTGGTTAACGAAGAAAGTATTCATGGTTTTGCTGCTAATTGCAGGGCGGTCTGCGTTTTCTTTCTGAGGAAAGAAAAAGGTAGTGCTGCAGTTGGGAGCACACAATAGAAGCATGGCGCCTTTTTTTTTTGCCGAGTTTTGATGCTTTAGGATAAGTAAATCAATCCATGGGGCAAGGACATGGACGGGGGAAAAATATCATTGATAATCCTTATGTGGTTGTACATCAGCTGAAAACCCATATGTTTCTTTTAATTATTACTCACACTGCACATGAAAAAGATGGGATATTTTCCTTGCTCAAAGTCGATGGAGGTTTGCCATCTATTATAATCTAGCAGGATCTGCCAGAGCTGGAGACTGGCAGTTTCCAGCGACTCCCAGATAGCAGCACTGCCTACCACAGCCCCATGACCAGGGCTCTGCCATGGCTCAGGGGCCAAGAGAGTTCTCCTCCCCTCCTGGCTTCCAAGATGATATTTCTTGGAATTTAAGGTTTCCTGGGAACTCAAACTGGTCATGAGAAATGTCATGAATGCAATATATTAGACAATTTACTGAAAGTATAATGCATATTTGTTAATTACCATGTTTCAACCTACTGCTCTGTGGCAGGCACCAAATCTCCACTAATTTTGGAGTACCAACACAAATTTTTCTAGCCTTTATAATTTTTTGATTTTAATTTACTAAAGTGTCTTATCATACCCTATCCTCAAAATTACCCCTGAAGCCTCCCTTTGCTTCTAAATATAAATAATGGCTCTTTTCTTTCAAAAAGAGAATTAAAATGGTGATGAATATCTCCTTCAGAAGTATAAACTGCTACATCTTCATATTATGAAATGTGAAGAAAATCTTTTGTCACTATCTCTACCAGACTCAGAAATTCATCATAATCTGTGGCTTGAGAATACATTAGTAAGTGAACAAACTGATACAGAATGATCACAGAACTGGCAAGTCCCAAATGAACCCTAAATTAGAAGCACATAAACCATCAATGCACTTGAAGGGACCAATAAGAGTTTTAGCAGGGAAAAATCAGGATCAAAATACGAGATAAATGCTGCAGGGCAGAATATACAATTTTAAAGGCTTATTCATATGTTATACAGAGAGCTGAGCTGATGTTACACAGTCAGTGCTAATGTATCTGCCTGAGTGGGAGGCTGACAATTTAATTCAGAGAAAGAATTTAGGTTTTGAATGAGTTTGCACGCGTACGGAGAGTTGGAGCACTGAGGAGAAGGGCTTCGTTCCTAATGAAAGAGTGTTTCAGAGGGCTAAAGTTTTAATATGTGGTTTTGATGTCCCTGGCTGCTGGCAAGATTGGAGTTGCTGTATGTAGAGGGGCACTTGTCACCTTCCTGCCCTCAAATGCCACATTGTGACAGCTGCCCCTGAAAATGCAGGGCTGAAGGAGGAAACGGGGAAAGGGCTCTCTGGACAAACCCCGTTGTTCACAGCAATACTGCACTGCGAGCAGAAGGGCTCAAAGGCAGAGCTTACAGCAGGGCACAGGCAGATAGGACAGCAAACTGTCACCTTTTGAGCTTGTGCAGGCTGTTCATGCTCCCCTCAGGGGACTCAGATATGGGTGCTGGAACGTGCTGCCGGGTGGGAGCTGGCAGGCAGGTCTCAGCATGAGGGAAGAAGGGGGCACACTGCTGGTCTGGAGCCCAGGTCCTATCTCCTTGCTGGGGCTTGGTGAGGGTCATGTGGCACACTGGGACCAAGACCAGCACACTGGCAGCCTTGGGATGCAGTTGATGGCATTTCAGCTGGCTGTGTGAGACTTCTGTCAGAGACATAGCATTTATGGCAATGAACACTTTCCTGAAGGGTGCCTTAACTGACAAAATCCTGGTGGCTGCAGGTGAATCAGCTGCACAGTTCATGGGCAGTGAAAGGAGAGGGAGCAACTGAGATACAAAATGCAGACAAGATATTAATTTTTGCCTCTAATATTTTATGAGGAGTAAAGATTCCCTTTACAGCTGCCTGGCTGCTCTTAAAGAGTACCCAAAAGGGATATATCCCTGATTACGTCCTTCTGCCCCACTGCTCTGACAGTCACACATTGATCTGCAGACCAAAACCAAACTAATGCGAATGACTTAAAATAAAGTGCACTCTTTGGGGTGTTCATAAATAGTGATTTATGATGCATTATCACTGAGACTATGAATATGCCATGTAGAAACACCATGGCAAAGTACAGCCAGCGTAGAAAAAGTTTAGGGCTTGGGCTGGAATAAAACCACCAACAGGATACTGCTGGTGGGGAAAACCTGGCTAAGGGGAAAACTGGGCTCTCCTTCGCTTTTCAGAGGGACATGAAAAACCATTATGTTTGTGCTTGTACAATAACCTTACAGCAACTGAGAAGAAGGTACGGAGATCATTGGAGGAAGATAATTGTGATGAAGAAAGACTAACACAGCAGCCTTCTTGCAGCTGAAGGTCACTGACCATCAGCGTGCCCTGCCAGGCTCTCATCCCCAGCTGTTCCTTGCCCCGATCGCTGGCCAAGGCAGTAGGGAGCGCCATGCCACCATCACAGCACGCATACCAAAATAGCTTCAGCAAGGCTGTTAAGAAACTAAATTACAACCTTGATGTCTTCTGACTTCCAGAGGGTTGGTTTTGTTTACAGGATGGGTAAAACCCAGTGGACTCAGCTCAGCAAGAATAGAAACCCCTCCATTACTGTGAGGCTGGACAACAGATGGCAGGAAGGTCAGGGGCTGGGTTTGTAACCGCAGGGCAGCCAAATGCTGACCTGATCTTTGGGGACACACAGGCTTGGCCAGCAATTCCCTAACCGCCCTGTCACAGGCAGCATTTTGGGTGCACTGCTCTCCACCACCTCACTGATGACACAGTGGCTCGGGGCAACCAGGGCGCAGGTGGCCCACAAGGTTGTCGGCATCAGCTTCCACCCACGCTGCAGCAGGCCAGAGACACTCGCAGGGAGCCTGAGAGGTCAGGAACTGGTCCCTCTAGGTTATTTCAGGTTGGTGATTGCAGGTTGTGGCTTTCACTCCCCTCTGCTGTTTGACTCAAATGTGGTCTGATGGTGAGAGCAGCCAAGGGTGAGGAAGGGCTGTGAGGTTGCTCTGGGGTCAGGATCATTTGCAGTGGTAAGAGCCACCAATGATGTCACCGGGAAGGTGAATGGTTATCTGCAGCTTTGACATCAAATGACTGATGCTGCTCGGTGCTGCTTCTGCTGGGGCTGCCTGGACCAGCACACCCCATCATTGCTTTTTCCCTTTCCATAGCCACCTCCCAGCTGAAGCTCCTGGTTCACCCAAAGCTTGATTAATTCAGCTGGGTCTTTCAGCCTTTATGTACCTCCTGACCAAGGTGCTTTTAGCTAACAGCAGTAATTATGAGTTCCTGAGTGCATGACCATTGCAGTTCCTTCCAGCCAGCACCCTGACTTTGGCCATCCAGATGTTCCAGTATCACATTCCACTCTGTCCACCCCAGAAAATTTCATGGGACATTATCACATTTGTGTCAAGGTAAATGGCTGAAATACAGAAACATGGTCCCAAGAAAGATGCTTAAAAAAACAGGCAATTAACTATCCTCTCATGCCACACATCCCTTGGAAGTGTATGAAGTCACTGTCGCTGCCAGCACGGATGTGGGGATTACTGCCTCTGTGTGATGTATGAGTGCCCATTAGCTCTCACTCCCTGATTCCCCTCCTGCCTGTAGTACCACCATCACCAGGAAAAATGGGGGCAATTATTTTGGGGCCACTCCAAAATTACCTTTAATTCTTAGTGCAATGTGCCCTTACTTTTCTCCCTCTCTTTGTATTCTTTTTCTCTATTTTGATAAAGAATTATGGTTTGTTTTATTTTCCTTTACAAGGTCTACTGCAGCTTGAACAGGAGAAGCTTCTCTTGCCTTTTGCATGATGCTTCATAAAAGACAGTAGCTCTTGAACGTGGAGTGAGCCAGAGAGCATTATTTCTGAGGTACCTCAGTAATAATGCACACACCATCCTCCACAAATAAGAAAATAATGTCATTGCCAGGTTAACTGTTGTTTGAGAAATACAGAAGCCCTATTCCTGGAGGCAGCTGTCCTCTGATGGAGGAGCACACAGGTCGCTGTGGCAAACCAAACTGAATTGGCAGGCTGCAGCAATGGGCTCCCTTTGCTGGGGAGCTCCAACAGTGCAGAGGGCAGCCCTCTGGCCTGGCTCCTGCTGGAGCAGAGGGATCTGCCACCAGTTCCCTCTTCCTGGCAGGTATATGGGATGCCCAGGCAGTGACAGGGGTGCACTGCAGCCCAGCCCTCTGGGGTGCCTTACAGCCCAGTGCAGCTGAGCTCCAGTAAGGGTGTTACATTCTGACCCACAATTACCTGTTTAGGTTCTGCCCCATTGGCAAAAATGTTTTCTATGGAAAGTAATAGGCTCCTCTGCTTGCCAAAAGTAGAAATCAGTCCTATTGAAAGGCACTTGACAGAACTGTAAATAGAGATACCTTGAAACAAACATTGGAGGAAGGCTAATTTCTGAAACCTGTAACTCAGATGTCAGATCAGATTTGTGAATAGTGAAGAACATAAATAGATGAGAAGACTGTGATTAATGAAAATCAATTAACTATGTAAGAGGGGCTTTTGCAATCTGAAAGACAAAACCAGGTGAGCAGACCCCTGCCAGGTGCTCTTGGCAGGGCAGCCAGGTAGGAATCAAGGGTGTCTGGGGCCAGGTCCCTTTTCCCCTTTCCTCGGAAGAGGAGCTGTGCCAGGCACCACACCAGGGATGCACCAGGCTCATGCCCTGTCCTGGGGTTCTGGGAAGGCTGCTGGCACCCAGAGCATGTGGCTGACATGTGCCTGGGGGTTCTCCCTCCAGCCCCTCATCACACCAGCTGCTCCACCAACACAGCCAGCCCTTCTCTCCAGCCTCAGCCCCAGCTCACACCAGAGCAGCACAGCTGCAGCCAAAGAGGAACGAAGTGTCCCTCAGTGCCGGAAGGTGGTTAAAAACATAATCTAACCCTCTAACCCTGCACAGCCATCTCCTCTCCTCTGTGGCCCAGGGTGCTTTGGAGTGCTGCCGGGTGGCCTCGGGGCTGCTCCCCATGCTGGGTCCCTGGTGCAGCACGGGGGGCTTGCCTGGCCAGCACAGCACGGGCCATGGGCTGACCCTGCTGGGATGTGGCACAGCGTGGCCACACCACACCCGCCGGCTGGGGCAAGAGCTGCGCTGTGCTGCAACTGGGTTCCCCTCGTCCTGCAGCTATAATTAGATTTCTCAGTGTTAATATGTTGAATTAAACACCTACTTCTGGGAGGGGAGGAAAACAGCGGGTTGTATTTTTTTTTTCCTCTGCAAGTAAGCAATTTGCTGCATGCTGTAATTTGTCTGCATGCTGTCCCTTTTTTTGGGACACATGTAATTTTGCTTTGATGAATGACACACATTAGTGATAGCCCTCCTTGCCGGCCAGGCAAGTAGGCACTGACAGCCCGCGGGACGTTTACAAAGAAACTTTGTCAGCAACCGCAGGAGCCACGGCCTTTCCAAGGAAAACAAGCTGGGAGAATGGGGTGACTGAGGGACCGTGCTGATGGCAGGTCAACAGTGATGCTCTGCAGATGAGGAAACCCAAAGAGGATCAGCATCCCGGCAGGTCATGATTTTGATGGGATTTACCTCACAGCCCCTCTTTTTATGTTGAAGACGAGGAACGGCAGCAGGGAGATGCTGGGGGAGTGGAGTCTCAGCAGAGGCAGGCTTCTGAGGGGGAGGAGGCGTCAGGGGGCAGAGCGATGCCAGCCAGAGGGGGCCAACCCCCTGGCAGGCGTCACTTTCCCCCGATGTCTGCCCCATAAGGGCTGCCATACGGGCAGCAGATAAACCACTTGCCATATCCCTCCTAATAGGGGCCGGTGCATGGGTGGCAGGAGCCAAAGTGGCGGTTTGCTGCACAGCCTGCCAGTGAATTCATGACTCCCATCCAAGCACTGCAGAAGCGACTGGCAGTGGGGGAAAGACCTTATGGCATGCAACAATATTTGGAAAACATTTTTTTTAAAAACCTCAGGGAAGGGAAGACTAAACATCTGAGTTTTCTGTTAATAGGCTCTCCTAAACAATGAGCACTTCTGACACTGGTGTGCTGCATGGGATGGCCTTTCCTCACTGAAACTGAGACCAGGGGCTTGGGCACTGAAGCAGCAATCAAGGGCACATAGCCTCATAGAGCACTGCCTCTCTAGTTGTTTAAAATGCTGAGAGGAAGGCATGTATTTACTCTTAAGGGAGCAAAAGTATATATGATGCAGAGGTGATGCCTGAGCATGGATTCAGTGCACACCAGGAATTTAGGAGGGATTCCTGCACCCATGGGATGCTTTGCTGCCAAGCTCCCTGCAACCAGAGCACAATTTTGACCCCCTAATTGAAGTAAAGAGGCTCTCCTTAAGTACAACAAGAGACACAAATATGAGCAATTGCTTGCTAAGCAGAGATGATCATCTCTCTGTCACTCAGTTTTAAGGAGGGCTGGCTGTTCTCTCCTGTGCAAGGCATCTCCCCTCCCTCCCATGCAGGCTGCTGCCTCCTGAGAGCCTCTCACATCATGGTTATCAGTGCTGGAGTGCACTTAACCTCTCCCAGACAAAGCCAGCCTGGATCAAGATGGGCTCTTCAGCAAGGGTCATTTGAACCCCAGCTCATGCCACTGCCACCAAACCACCAGGTAGCATGAGTTAGTGCATTGTGAACTCACCACAGCCTTCACTAACTTGGTAAAATGAAAGACACTGAATCAAAGATCCCACAGTTCCTTGCTCTGTCACTTAATTTTGCAAAAGTGACTCTTACAAAGATAAAGGAAAAAAAAACATTTTAAAGCCAGAATACAAAGTTAGTTAACAGCTTGTGAGAAAATTTTGACATCTGAAAGCAATTTGCTGAGAGGTTCCTGCTGCAGGGAGAGTCTGCAGGGTGGATCAATCCTGCTACCAGCACCTTTGTGAAAGTCCACCCTCTCACCGTGGTCTCCTTCCCTTCGATGTTGGGATGATAATTTTCCAAGCTGATGATTAGGCCTGTGCAATGCCCTGTATGGCACAGGGGCTGCTCCTACAGCCAGGAACGGCTGACTGAGATCCCTCAAGACCCCAGCTGGACAGGAGGGTGGGCAGCTGCTGCCTCACCAGCAGCCAGGGTGTGAGCAGGACACACATCCTCTGCCAAAAACATGCTCTGCCATGTGCAGATTTGTGATGATCTGTGCTGGGTAACCCAGCTGCTGGAGCAGCTGCAGTCAGACCACAGACAGAGCATTTTGGGTGCAGAGCAGAGGGAAACTGCAAGAAGCAGGGACAGCTGGAGACAAAACTCCACTGGACCAGCTGGATGCAGCCACCTGTGCATCACCACACAGGGGATAGGAGGGCATTGCCAGCACTGTGGGATAACAGGGCCCAGAGTGGTTTGGGATGATTGAGTCTGCAGAGTTCCTAAAGCCCTCAGGGATCAGACCTGCTGTCCTGGGGCAGGGGGCAGTGCGGACACTGCAGGGGTACAGTGCCAGGGCCCACAGGAACAGGAAACCTGGGCAGTGCATAAACAAATCCCATTCAGCTTGAGGGTAAATGCAAGCTGAAAAACATCTGGGGGAAACTAATCCAAAACACATACGGGTTTTTTTTGCCCAAGTGATCAGGAGGACATGTTCATTCCTACAAACGGGTGTCTGTGTAGGGACTTGTGCCTTTGCCTGGCTGCTGCAGCTTGGGGATAGGGACCAGCCACCAGTGAGGAGGTCACAGGAGAGCCCACACAGCAGACATGTGCCCCAGAACATGCTGGCAATACGCCTGGCCATAAGAAGGGAAACGGAAATTGGGAAGGGGGTGGTCTAAAATGACAGAAGTGTCCCCACTAACACCATAGCAGCAGCTCTGGGAGTCAGAGGAGCCCTTGCAGCTGAGACCACTTTGGGGCAGAATAGAAATACTGCTGTGATTTCTTAGCAGTGTCCTTGCAGCATCAAGAAACAAGGGGAAGGGCCTCCTCATGCAGGACTCATGCAAAGGCATTGGAACAAGAGAGGGCTGATGACCCAAAGTGTTTACAATCCCAATGACAACATATAAAACTGCTAGTATTCAACAAATCTGGTTGATATCATTCCTTCCCCCTCAGGCAAGAAGGAAACCAGCTTTTTAAGAGAGGACTCCTCTATGCAGCCAAACATAACACCCATTCTTGTGCAAAGCTTTGCAGGAAAAGATTAAAACATCCTGTTGTTTCCCAAGCCTGCTCCAAGCCCCCTCCCTGAACGACCCCAGTGTGCCCCACCAGTACTGGGCAGTGTGCTTGGAGCTCCTGGTGGGGATCTGGGGATGAGGGGAAGGGAGAAACAGGAGACCCCTCAGTCTTCCCATGAACTCAACTGAGTGAGGGTGGGGTCTGAGTGGTCTGCAGAATGCAGAGAGCAGCCTGGCACTCCATGAACTGCCTGGCCTCACAGCACAGAAGTGAAGGCCCAAATTTGGTATCAGGATCACACAGAGTGTTTTCTCCAGTAGGAAGAGAAGATGACACTAGTGTCAGCTGAAAGCTGTGCTTAGATGTTCCCCAGGTGACATGGCTGTGACATGAACATGTCAGTTACCCCAGCGCTTTCCCAGGCTCATTATTTCCCAGCCGAGCTCAGCCCATGACTTTGTCCTTCTCTCTTGTTCACACATGGGTGCCTCACCACAGCACTTCTTGGATCCTTCTGCGTAAAAATTCTAATTTTAAGGTATTTTGAACTCCACTCTGGAAAGTCCCATTTGCCCCATTAAACAGGTGCTGGAACTCAGCAAGTTTATGTTTTTCCCAGACACTGTGCACAAGACCTGCAGTGTGAGATGAACTGAAGGCAAGAACTTTAATTTGCTGAAATTGAAACAGAGCTGTAGGCGAAAATCTGACTAGAAATACAACCATATCTGGTAAGCTACAAAAGTTTATTTGCTTCAGTTTATTCATATCACCAGTCTCTCTGAGTAAAACCTGGTCCTTGCTGCAGCCAAGGACAGAAGTGCCAGAGGATCGTCATCGCATTGGGGTGACACTGGGCCAGTGGCACAGAGCTGTTCTCAGGCAATGGGCTGCAGTGATGGCATCAGATTGCGGGAAGGACCAATTGCAAGGACAGCAGGCAAATCCCACGTTTCTGTCTACCTCTTAGGATAAAAGGGTTGGGATGGAAAGAGAAGACACCAGCTGGTGGGGTGTCATGCTTTGCTGGGCTCATGCCCGGCATTAGGCTCCTCTGTTGGGGTGCCCAGTGGTCAGGAGAAGGGGCTGCCTCCTTCTTCCTCACTTTCCCAGCCTGGCAATGCAGGTTGCCAGAAACATGCCAAGGTGCTCTGTGCCCTCTATCTTCTGCAGCACAGGGGAAAGTAATTTATCTTAGCATTGCCAAGATTTAGATATTTACCACAAGCTTGTCTGGTTGGTCGCCTCCAAGCATGGGGGCAGAGGGATAGCAGCCTGCAGGGCATGATGGTTGGCTTTTGTGAATGGCAAGAAATGCTTCAAGACAATGGAAATCAAAGCATTGTGGGAGGACCAGATGAGAAAGACAGAGAAGCCCCACATTGTTCCTGAGTCCCTAAAACATCTCCTTGGATAACGTTTAAGAACGAGAAATAGAGGGCAAAGATTATTTTGAAGTGTGAAATTAACAGACTCTTCACCTTCCGTCTGGGGAAAACTTTCAAGGCCACCAAAGATAAAGAAAAGGACCCAAGGACCTGAGCCACCTGAGATGTGCAGACGCCACCGCTCTGCCGATGCTGGAGACCTTGAAGCGAGTAAGTAGGGACTCAACAACACCATCAAGGGACAGGGACGAAGAATCCTTTTACAAAACACTGAGGTGCCATTGATTGCCAAGACAATACCTGAAAAAGCTTCATTGCAAGAGGGAAATAATCAAGAGGCACTGAGGGGTCTGCTCCTCCCAGCTCCATGGGACTGAAGAGGGGCCAGGGGCTTCTCTACAGCTTTAGCCCTCGGACACATCATCAGGGAGATGGGGACAAGCAAAAAAATGGAGCACAGACACCAGCCATGCACAGTGTATAGTGACTACTCACTGTCCTTGCAGCAGAGAGGGAGGAGAGGGCTGAGAAATCAAAGGGAGAAAGACAGCTTCAAAAATGTACAAGAGCTCATCTGGATGGACTGGATAAATAACACATTGCTTGTGGATATGTAGAGTTTAAAGGTGTAGAAAAATATCTGTGAGATGCACAATTATTCCTTAGACCTTCTTGAAAGGAGAACAGAGGTATAAGTATGGAAGCTTCAGAAATAAAGCTATGTTCCAAAAGAAAGGAGGAAGGAGGCATGAAAAAGGGATTGACAGATTTTTTAAGTTTGAAGGAATTAGCATCCCTAAAGGCTAACAGATATGTACAGAGGTAATGTTAAAATAATTCAGCTTTTCATGTCTAGTTTTCTGGTAGTGTTAGTGTTAGTGTTTGCTGGATATTAATCCTCCTGGCACTGGTTCTTCATCCTAACAAGTTGACTCAGATGTTTGTGAGCCCCCAGGTCTGCAGACACTGTCCCATCTCACACTTAGGCTGATACACTGATACCCTAAACCTGTCAGCAGGGAGGAGACCCAAGTGTGTGACTGCAGCCAGCCCCTGCTTGGGAGCAAGAGCCAGGTGAGATTGCATCTCCATGCACTAAACACTTGCTGTATTTTTTTAAAAATCACATTCTTCTGAAGTGAATTTACTGAGTGAGACAGAACAGAAACCTTTATCTTGACAGACACCCAAAGCTGCTCCTGCCTCTGTAGCCTGACTCCACGTGTGGGTGCCCACACTGAACTCTTCCAAGACTCTGAAGCCAAGAGCTTGCCATCTCTGACCATGATACATACCATTCCTAGCACCTGCAGGCTTTGGGCTTTCAAAGATGCTTATTTGCCCCTAAATCCATTCCCACTGATCTCAACAGGACTTCAACTGGGCATTGTTCAGCAGTGCCATTGCAACAGCCTTGGGAATCCAACAGGTCATTGCCAAATGCTTTCAGATATGACTCAGGTATTTAGGGAGATGCTCAAACCTAACCAGAGTTGGGTATCAGCAACTCAGCAGGTATCACTGGATTAACCTTTCCTTATGTGAAATTTGGCTCTCATACCACACTCTGCAAATGGGAAAAACATTGAGGGACACGTACATTGCCACAAATCATGATTCTGAGCTTGATGGTACATGCAGTGAGGCTGAGAGGAAGATGAAGTGAAATAATAGTGATACAATACAAAAATAAAATGAAAATGAAGATGCTTATTTCCATTGCCCAATGCAATTTTTTTTTCTTCATGAAATAAAAGTGACTTGAAAGAAGTGAAACAGCAGGTTAGTGCTGTTCTTGGCTGTTATAAGACATGGCCTTGCAGCAGGAAGCTGAGCAGGGTTTGGAGCCTTGAGGTGCTGGCTGACAGCTCCTCCTGCTGTGTAGCACGGCATGCCTCCTGTCTCGACTGGTGTGGGTAATTTCAAGCTATCCCACTGTTTCTCCACTCCAGAAGTTCCACAAGAATGGCCCTGAACCCTGCCTCCATCAGATTCTGGTGTTTGCATGCGCTGGTTTTCCATGTGCTCACTAAAAGAGATATGCAGTCCTGGGTCACACAACGTCCATATGGATATAGACATAAACTATGGGAGCTGCTACATTTGAACCTTTAGAATCACTGTGAAATTCTCTGCCTTTCTGCCACTGAGTGCCCAGTATGTGTGATTCCAGCTGGGTGAAACATCTGAAAAACCAAAAGTCCTGCAATGGAGTGAAAACAACCCTGGGAAGTCATCTAGGGTCAGTGCAGGAACTTTTTTATTGGGAGTGAAAAGCATGAGAGGTAAAGCTGTGTCTGGGAGGACAATGCCATGGGGCATTAGCCAAAAGGTTGCACTTTTTAGGGTAAATAGAAATAGGGCAAAATCTAAAGCCCTGAAGTCAGTGGAAAGAGTCCCTCTAATTCCAGTGGTCTATGAACCAGGCACATGTGGATTTGGCTGAAAAAATGTTTCATTTCATGGTACTGTAAAATGGAGTCTCCCACAGTAAGCCTTTGATGGTTTATGGGACAATGGCATTTCAGCTTAAGAAAAGGAGCCCAAAGATCACCATCAAGAGTGGCATTGACAGACACAATTTCTCTAAACTAATTACACAAAGAAGAAACGTGGGAGAATGACAGCTGCCTCTTAAGATAATAGGAAACCTGTCTCTTTAAATGTGCTGGGGTTTTTCAATGCAGACCAGGCAGGACTATAATCAGAGCAGCAGTGGGTCAAATTTAGGTTCAGTACAGTATAATTCCATTGCAGGGACCATCCAAGAATACTTTGGCAAGCTCAAATACATTGAAATTGCCTTGGCTAGTGGCTTGCAAAATGGCTGTGGAAAGTCAAGATAATTAGAGCATTGTGGAGAGGAGAGACAGTAAAATAAAGGGTAGAAGTCAAAAAAAGACAGGCCAATAAAAAAAAAAAAAGGGTTAGAGACATGAAGAAAGTTTCAGAACAGAATAATTGAAGGAGAAGGGCATAGCCAGCAGATTGGAGCCATATCATTTCTACAGCAGGAAAAGGACACACACACCAAGGAAAAGAAAGAACAACCTTCCAACAATTTGAGATTGATAAATGAATTTAAAAATGACAAGAAAGACACAGCTGGAAATTACACAGGGTTTTTGAATGGACCTAAGTTAAAAATCAGAGGAAGCATGAGAGAAGAGAATAAGTACTTTTGGAAGTAACACTTTTCATTGATCCTTTCCTGTTTTGGCCTGACAAGTAATAAAAAAAAATAAAAAAAATCAGTTGTATAAACTCAGAAGCCTTTCACTTAGACAGCAGCACCTTAGTCAAGTTAGCAAGTCTGAGCCCTGTTCAGCAAGGTGCTTGAACCTGTGCCCAAACACATGCATGGCACACACCATCACCCCTACAATTACACACTTAGGAGCCCTGCTTAGTACCAAATCACATCTTACCTGAAACCTGAGATGATTATACAATGTACCCAAGCCAACAGGAATTTTTCCAGCAATGGGATGAGTTCTGCAGGCATCTATTTTACAAAAAGTAGGTGCTGCACTAAAACCGGTGAGGTTGTGACCCCTTCCCAGTGCTCCCTATCTCCAGTGTTGCTCATCCTCCTGTAGAAGAGCAAACCATGCACCAGCACTGTACTTGTGCACAGAGTGTGCTCTCAGCTCTGCCCGTTACATTCTAGTTTCCCAATCCTGATTTCTATTGCTATTCGTTTTGTGTTTGAATGTCCAACAAAATGTATTTGCATGAGAGTGTGGGTCTACACAAACACTGTAAGAGATGTTTCTCTCCCACACAGAATTATGCTTCTACATATTACTTACACATGTATACATAATTTATATGTATACCTACTATAAACACAGAGATTTGTATATAACAGTCCTTGTGCAGTTCCTCTGTTTTCCACAGAGGAAACAACTTTTATACCTAATGAGCAAGACTATCACCCATGTTGCTGTGATCAGTTATGGAAGTAGGCAGGATAAAGAGTTTCTGAGCCCCTGACACCAGCCCAGCTCTGCAAGGCGAAGGCAGCAGCTGGTGCTGAGGGAGCAGGCAGTGCTTTCAACACACCCCGTGTGTCCCAGCCCCGAGCAGGGTGGGCTGTCCCTAGGGCTGGTTATCACCTGATACGAAGCACAGTTCCCTGCAGAAGCCTGGCAGCCCCCGCTCCCCTCTCACCCACTATTGATGCATTTCCTTCTCTCTGCTTGCACTGGGTAACTGGTTGGATTTTTTAAGGCTTCTGGGCCTGATTCTTAGCTGAGTAAATTCACACAGCTGCAGTGAAATGGAGCAGCATCCCTGTATCACAAACAGAAACCTTGGGTCTTGAAGACTGGTGTTGCTCACTGGCTGACACAGCTATTGCAGTGTGGGGTGTCAGCATGTTCCTCCTCATGTCATCTTTCCTGGAGATTTGCATCACTATCACATTTATTTACCAGTACTAACAATTGCAGTAAAAAAACCAAGAGGATTTCCAAAGAAACAGCAAGTCAGGACGAACAGTGCTCACTTCCAGTTGGGACAGGCAGAGCACATTGCTGCAGCAGGGACCTCTCACAACTCAGGACACGAGAAAGCTGCTCGTTTGCACAGGTTCACTAACTTTCATTTCAAACTTAGCATTACAAAATTTCCTTCACCTTCCTCTAACTCAAGTGGCTTTTGCCATGGGTGGGAGCAGGCTGCAAAACCAGACAGAGTGATGGTCCATCCAGCTTGGAGATTTCTCTTTTCCTCTGGCCTTAGTCTGGTTTTCTGCTCAAAGAGGAGAGCACCAAAGCAAAGAACTTCCCAGAAGAACACAATCTGTGTTCAGCAGCAAGACACAGTTAGCATAAACTGTGAAAATCGTCACCAAAGAAAGCACTAACTGCAGCCACTTTCATTAAATATCCTCTGGATATGGATGGGAAACTCATGGGCCACAGCCCTGTGCTGGGACACACGTTTGTAAAGGAGCTAAGCTTTCCTGGAGAAGCATGTTTTGGACATCAGAGGAGTAAAGCTCAAAGGTGTTGGGGTGAGGGATGCAGAGGTTCTGCTCAGCCCCGCTGTTCAGCCACCCCTGCCCAGCCACTACAAGACGATCTCTGCCAAGTGTGCACCATACCCACAGCTGCAGTGGTCCCAGCTCAGGCTGTCCTCTGGCTGTTTCATCTCACAGGCTGTGACAGACACAGGAAGACGAAAAAATGTTTCTCACTTCCAACCGCAATGTGGCTATAGCCCATCCCGAAAGCTTAACATGTTAGCAGGGAGCACGATGAAAATTTCATCAGGCAGCTGTTCCCTCTGGTCCTTGTGGGGACTTGTCCCAGTCCTGCAACCTCCCTCTGCTATGCCAGCAGGCTTGAGGTCCTGCGATGAATCATTTTAATCTGCAACACGGAAAAAATATTACCTGGAAATGCCTGGATGTGCAACTCCTGATGCAATGAGCATCAGCCCCGCTCTCTTTTCATCCTCATAGATGTGCTTCATTATTAACTTTTCATGTGACAACTGTTTGTGCATTAAGAGTGCTTCACAAAACATAAATATTGGAAGTGAGGACTTCTAACAGCCCATATTAGCGGGTCCAGCCTTTTAAATGATGGTGACTGAGAAAGTGGAACGCAAATCAGCGAGGTCTGCTCTGACCATCCTACCCTTGTTTTATTTTCTTCATTTAAACCATTGCTTTTAGCTATTCATTTTTATCAGTATTATATAAAACTAGGACAGAGTAAATGAAAATTTATAATTTATAAACAATCTGGAGGAAAAAAAAATCACTGAATTATTTATGGCACTTTTGAAATATGTGTTTGTTACTTGTACAGGAATTAGTTGTTAGGTCTTAATCACAGCAGTGCCACAAATATGTTGGAAATTAGGGCTTATAAACCTGCTTGTTTGGAAAGAAAAAAAGTCCTGTAATTCTACCTACAATTGAAAAACCCAAACCAAACTGATTCTGAATGGTCTAGTCAAACAAGTGCCAATTATTGAATAATTCTCTGACCTAAACAGAAAGTTATTGTATATGGAAAGATTTTTTTTTTTTTCCCAGAGAGTGCTTTATACCAGATGCCCTTTTAAATTGTTTTGAATTCTCTGTAGGCAGTAGATAACTAAACCTACAGAATGTAGTAATGGCAAAAAGGAAGCAATCAAGTTGGCCACTTCTAGTTAAGAGTCATGGAAAAGGCATCTGTTCTATATGAATTGCAGACTATAGGAACTTTGACAGGTCATAGACCAGACTTAATTTATTAAACTAAGTTTCTAATATAAACAGTAATTCGTTTCAGGCACTGACACTGAAGGTCTGGATTATGTGAATAAAATATAGAGACCTCCACTGGCCTCCTGAAAAAAAGGTAGTTTTGCTGCACAGGAAGAAAATAACCAAGTGTGCCTTAGCAGCAGACATCAGTGCTGAGGCCATACCCTGCATGCACCAAGGCACAGGCTGCAGCCCTCCCTGCAACCCTGGCCCAGCACAGGCAGTGCTGGCAGCAGGTCCAGCTGGCATTCCTGCCCGCCTCCTGTCACCTGGGCACAGAGCATCCTTGAGATCAAGGATGGCAGCTGTCAGATGTCTTAGCAAAACTGCAGTTTGAAGTCTTCGGAGAGAAGTTCATTTGCAAACAAAACAATGACTAATAGGATGAATGTTGGGGGAAAAAGATTGAAGTAGGAATGCCTCGATGCTGTGTGCCTGCTGCTTATCTAGAAAGGCTGTTACCCCAGCCTATGCCAGGGCATGGGCTGGTTGGGCACCCACCCACACCCAGCCAGCCTACCCAGGCAGAACAGGGGACACGATGATGACTGGTGTCTGCAACATACATGCACATGTGCGTACCAAGATAACTTCTCGATGGCAGGTCTGCTGATGCACAACAACAAATACTGCTATGAAGTGCCTGAGAAAATTAAATACTTAAGCCATGACTTATGGGAGACCCTCACTTTGTTTGCCCCGTCTTCATCCAAGTCTGAGAGTAGCACGGACTAGGGGGTCTCAGGCCATGATGTCAGCAAATGTTTATCTTCAAACACTTCAGTAATTCAGGTGAATGCAGGAGGACAATTTCACTGCTTAAAATTAGGCAGGTACCGAAACAATTTCCTGAATTAAGTTTGCATTCATCTCAAGTTTCAAGCACTGGATTTGCTGTAGCTTTGACCAAAAGTTTGGTCATAACTCAGAAATCACACACAACCATTTCCTTATGTCATCAGCCCTCAGCAAAGATTGAGTATGGAAAACCTCAGCTGGGGTTTTTCTGTTCCAAAAAGATTATGGATATGAGTAACGAGATGAAAGCGTTTTGCATTGGTGCTGACCAGTCCACTGCTGTTGGTGAGATTAACAGACCGAAGTTCTGATAGCCAGGGTGTGAAAGCAGCTGCCCAGCCTCCTCTCCAAAAGCCAAAGGCAAGCTCCCTGTTGCCCCACACTCCAGCAGGAAGCGAGAGGGATGGCTTTTGTGCAGCACTTTACTCAGGCTGAACCCGCTGTGTTGCCACCCCCAGCTAATTGTTTGATTCCCCATCTCATTTGCCTGAGAACGACTGAGAATGTGAGACAGAGTAGGGTCTATAAAATCATTAATTGAATTACTAGTGTGGAATAAGTAGTGCATCAATTTGAATTCACCATCATCCCCCTCCTCTCCTCCCCCGTGTTTTAGAGACCAATCCTACTGTTGATATGTGAACAGCTTCAGAAGCAGGCTCAATAAATAGATGTGCTATTCTAGCTAAACAAATTTATTTTTCCAGCTGTTCTACTGAATTAGTAAATTGTAATGTTGACTTCAGACTATCTTCCCCATAAAATATATGCTGGCCTGTATATTTTACTGACACTTCTTTTGTGACACCTCATTAAGGGCTGATCCAATCTGTATCCCATTCTTTTGGAATTATGCTTTGACCCAAATGAGCTTTGGACCGGAATGCAATACTGATTCAGTACCTTTATTATATTTTATTGTTGAATCATTAGCAAGATTTTTGTGTGCTCTCTCCCCTTACGTGGTTTTCTAAGAGATTTTAGGACAATAATTGCAGGTACAAGTGGGCTTGGGGTTTTGTGCCAAGTGTGCTGTCTGAGCACATGTGGTTTCACTGGCACACACTGATGACTGCTTGTCTGGGAAGCAATCAGGAATTTTTGTACAGC